>NW_022096320.1:0-29019 GCF_006542625.1 Nomascus leucogenys
TACTGGCTGCGAGGCTCCGGGGAGGTGGAGCGGGAGGTTGCCCCAGGCTCTGGTTGCAGAGCTCTCGATGTCACGTCTGGCACCCTCCATCCACCTCCTCAGGGCAGCGCTCCAGAGCCCCGGCAGAGGCAAGAAGTCGATCACTTCGTTCTTCATTCGTTGGAAAAATTGAAAAGCACATTATAATCCCTGGAACAACCACGTCAGAGATAGAGCAAAAAATTAAAATAGGATTGTAAATGCCACACTGAAATAAGTTTATTTTAAAAATGGTAGTCAATGGAAAAACAGGATCAGAAGACAGGAGAGACGGAAAACAAGTTATCTGACTGAAACAGAATTAGAAACTAACAACAGTAAGAAATATTGGACATCTGAAAATATGTGAAAATTTAACAACCCCCCTCTAAATAATTGGATCAAAAAAAAATCACAAGGTAAATTGGAAAATATTTTGAGCTGCACTCCAGTTTGGGTAACAGACTGAGACCCTGTTTCTAAGAAAACAAAACAAACTTCAAAAAGCTATAAAATTAAATGCCAACTTTCCCCTTTACCCAAACTCTCCATGGCTCTCCTTTGCCCTCAGAGTCAAGCCCATGCTTCTCATTGTGGGCTCCAGGACCTAGGTGGCCTGACCAGTGCACACGCTATCGCAATCTCCTCCTCTGCCCACTTGCTCACGCTGTACAGTCACGCACACTCTTTATTTTTCCAAATGCCAAGCTCCTGATCACCGCTGGGCCTTTGCTGCTGCGGTTCCCCCTGCCAGGACCAGTCTTTCCCTAGACCTTCCCATTCCTGCCTCCTCCTGGCTTGGCTGCCTCTTTCTGGTGCTTCAGGTCTCAGATCAAATGTCACCTCTTCAGAGAGGACTTCCTTGAAATCTCTGCCTAACACAGCCCGTATCAAGGTCAACACTTTTCTCTTTTTAGACTTAGGTTTTGATATAAAGAAGTTTCATAAAAATGACTTGGGCAGCTATCATCTGTTTAAAAGGTCTGACTTTGTTGAAATCATTTGGGCTTTCCTGTTCTTTGAGTTTTGATAAAACAACTGTAAAACCATCTGCCTTTTTTTAAAAAAATTGAGATTGATGTATACTTTCTGTTATTACTATTTTTTTACATTCTGTTTCCCAGGCTGGAACGCAGTTGCTCATAGCTCATTGCAGCCTCAAGTTACCTTGCCTTTGTGACAGTAGGTCCTCAGTCACCTTTCTCATCTACAGATGTTGGTTTACTTAAGCTTTCTAATTATTTGGAGGTCAGCTTAGCTCAGTGGTTAGCACAAGTTACTAATAAATGCTCAAGTATGAGGGTGCAAAGAAAGGGGTAGGGAGGTGCAAGACTCTTGGCTTCAAATGCCCAGTCCCCTACTCATCTGCTCAGGCCCCTGTCTAGCCTCTGCATCTAAGCCAAACTGCATGCCTCCTCCCCTTAGAAGCCCTCTCGGATTTCTCCTGTCCTGTCTTCCCTGCACTATCCTCGGGTGAGTGGATCCACCCATCTGCCTCTGTGCTGGGCAGATGCCACAGCTCTCTGCTTTCTGGCCGGACAAGGCAAAGGGGCAGGTGTGTGTGTAGAAGTCTCCCTAAACCTTGGCCTTTGCCTCATGCCTGGCACATTCAACTTTTGCTGACACCTCCCCAGAAATACCAACCTCACCAACATCTGCAGAATGGGCCGCCAGGGTCTGTCTGGAGCTTGGGTAGGATTTTCACATGACTACAAATACACACGCACAGCCTAGGCTTCCAGGTCTGCATTCCTTGGCTGGCTCTTCACACTTGAGTCCAAGACAGGTCAATGGTGAGTGGCTGGATTTGCAAGCATGTGTTTTCTGGGCAGGATATCAGCTGGGGCAGTCTGAGAGGAAGCTTTCAAGGGAAGCTAAAGAGGAGGGAGTCAGCCACATCTCTCTTTACCTGTTGCACTCTCTAAATTTTACTGTCCACTCCTAGGCCTGATCTAGAGGGCTGTCTAGTCTAGGGGAGACAAAGTTGGATGTATCTACTGCCAGCCCCATGGGGTCAGAACTACAGGGGAAGGATGGGGACTGTGGGATTCCAGAGGAACAGCAGGGAGGGCTTCTTGGAGGAATGCTTGTTTTTGAGCTGAGATTTTTTTTCTCTGTAGCTCAGCCTGAAGTGCAGTGGCACAATCGCTGCTCACTGCAGTCTTGACCTTCTGTGCTCAATTGATCCTTCTACTTCAGGGTGGGACTACAGGCACATGCCACCACACACAGCTAATTTTTGTATTTTTTGCAGAGATGGGGTTACATCATGTTGTTCAGGCTGGTCTCAAACTCTTGGGTTCAAGTAATCCTCCTGTCTTGGCCTCTCAGAGTGCTGGAATTACAGGCATGAACCACCTCATCTGACCTGAGCTGAGTTCTGAAGTGTGAATAGGAGTTGGCTAGGTGAAGAAGGGAAAAAAGGACCTTCTAGACAGAAATATTTGTCAAAGATAGAGAGAAGTAGGCAGGAGCTGATTAGGCAAGGTGTTTGAATGTCAGCTGGATCAGAAATTTTCTCACAAGGCCAATGTGGACCATGGAGAATGTGTGAGCAAGGGAGCCATGATTAGAGCTTGATCTCTCAGGGGCAGAGTGGGGACAGTTTGGTTCTTTGGTGATGGGATCAGGAGAGTTCCGTGTCATGGGGCGTCAGGAGAGTTAAGCCCCGCATCAACTCATCTGCGCCTGTCACTCGCACCAGAGTTGGGGGGACCTCCTGAGGTTCTGGAGGGCCAAATAACCATGGGACCCAGTGACTTACAGTGTGAGTACAGACCAGCACAGAGAGGGTACCACCCCAGGCTCTGCTCAGATGGACACAGCCTTGACCTCATCTCCAGCCTCCTGCCATCTCCACCCCAGCCCTGATAGTCCCGCTTCCATGGTAGCCATGAGCTGCATGTTAAAATGATAAATCAGCCCCATCCCTTCTCTTCTAAAACCCTCTCATATCTTGTCTTTGCTCTTAGACTAAAACCCAGAGCCTCCTGCAGCTCAGAAGGCCCAGTGTGGCCCAGCCTCTGTGGCCTCTCGCCCTCCCCACCCACTCCAACCTCACTGCTGTTTCTCTCCCCCTTGGGATGCTTGTACCTGCTGTTTCTTCTGCATGGAATTCACTTCCTGTCTCAGCTCTAGGATCTCAGTCCAGAAAGGCCCCAACTTCTGCCTCTCGGGGTTCCCCGTCACGTGACCCCTGCACTAGCCATAGTGTCCATATAACTAAAATTGAGACAGATTGAGAGGGGGCTTAGTTGAGCCTCTATGCTCAAGAGACTCAGGCCCAAGCTCAGCCTCAGTCCCTGCTCTCAGGAGACCACAGGCATAGGGGTCATTTGGGGGATTATCTTGGCACTGGGTCCTGTGAGATGGTGTCACCTCCAGCCTCCAGGACCCATCCAGCCATGGGAATGTGTCCAATTCCTGCCCAGGATTAAAATTAGCCCTGGAGATTACATTTAGTAAGTCAAGCTGGAGCTGAGGGCTGGAGCCACAGCCTGGGCTCTGCAGAGCTGTGGCGGCTCAGAGACTCAGCCCAGAGAACATTGGAGGTATACTTGGGGTCACACAGTGGGCCACAAGTGCCACCTGAGGTGTCAGATACTTGTGGGCCTGGGACACCTGGATGATGAAGGGTCCTGCCAGACTGCATGGGCTAGAGCAGTGCCAGGGGTCGGGGTTCTAGAAGCATCTGTGGCCATTCCCAGAGAATGACCTGAATTTCCTAAGAGTTTGTGCCAGGCCTCGTGGTGGGCGCTTGGCATTTCATGCCTGCCATAGAGGTCTGTTACCTGTCCCATTCACAGAACAGCACATAGAGGCCTAGAAATCAGCCTCCTATGCTGAGAGCCACCTCAAGGGTCATAGAAGAGGCTGGACCCAAGCACAGGCCCATGTGACTCTGGGAGTCACTCATCTGAAGCCTCAGTCATCTGTGACATGGCAGAGGCTGGGAGGTGGAGTGTGGTTCACACAGTAGCAGAGCGGGGATGTCCCCTGGGGTCTCAGGGGCTGGGGATGGCATGCCTACTGCAGAACAGACAACATGATTTCATTTCTATTGAGGAACCTTGCATGGGGGCTGCCAGAGAAAGTCTTGTCCCTGACGTGGCCCAGCAGCCTCCCGCTTCTGAGACCCCCACAGGGATCCAAGATCCCTTGAGGTGGGGTCCAGGGTTTTCCTGAGTCACCAAATGGACCCTGGACCTAAACTCTGGTCTGAGGGCTCAAGCCAGAGTCTTTCCAGGGAATCCCTGTACTCTCCCACTGGAACAGGGTGGGGTTTCCATTTTCTCTTTTCAAAAAAAAAAAAATTAGCAGAAATAATTCACTGGCAGTTGGGGGGAATTGGACATTCAGATAATCAAAGAGTTAAAACAGGCTGGGCGTGGTGGCACATGCCTGTAATCCCAGCACTTTGGGAGGCTGAGGCAGGCTGATCACCTGAGCTTGGGAGTTCGAGACCAGCCTGACCAACAGGTAGAACCCAGTCTCTACTAAAAATACGTAATTAGCCAGGTGTGGTGGTGCAAGCCTGTAGTCCCAACTACTCGGAGGCTGAGACGCATAATTGCTTGAACCTGGGAGGTGGAGGTTGCAGTGAGCCAAGGTTGTTGCCATTGAACTCCAGCCTGGGGACACAGCGAGACTCCATCTAAAAAAAAAAAAAATTGGAAAAATTTTTGGGAATATAATCCACATAAAAATATCCTCAATCACATTAGAGTGGCCGACATGCCAATTCAAGAAATTTAGAGTACCTTTGTGAAGTACTATACAGGACAACGATCACCAAGACACAGTTATCAGATTCTCCAAGGTCAACATGAAAGTAAAAGCCTTAACAGGAGTTAGAGGAAAGGGTCAGGTCACTTACAAAGGGAACTCTATTAGGCTAACAGTTAGACCTATCAGCAGAAACCTACAATCCTTAAAATCTTAGGATCCTATTTTCAGCATCCTTAAAGAAAATAAATTCCAACCAATTATTTCATATCCTGCCAAACTAATCTTCATAAGCAAAGAAGAAATAAAATCCTTTCCCGGCAAGCAAATGCTAAGAGAACTTGTTACGATTACACTAGCCTTATAAGAGGTTCTTTAGGGAAATGAAAAATAAAACCTGCTAACATAAAACACATTTAAATACATAGCCCAAAGACCCTGTAAAGCAACTACAAAGTTGAATCTACAAAACAACCAGCTAACAAAACAATGACAAGATACAAATCTCACATATCGATATTAACCTTGAATGTAAATGGTCCAAACACCCCACTTAAGAGGGACAGAGTGGTAAGTTGAAAGACTCAACCATATACTGTCTTCAAGAGACCTATCTAATATGTAATGCCATCCATGGGATGAAAGGAAAGGGTTGGAGAAAGATCTCTCATGCAAATGAAAAACAAAAAGACCAGAGGTTGCTATTGCTATGTCATATAAAACAGACTTTAAGCCAACAACAGTAAAAAAAAAAAAAAAAAAAAAAAAAAAAAAAAAAAAAAAAAAAAAAAAAAAAAGGCATACATAATGACTAAGCATTTAGTTCAACAAGAAGACTTAAAAATGCTAAATATATAGGCATCTAAAATTAGGGCACTCTGATTCATAAAACAAATACTTCTAAACCTGCAAAAAGACTTAGTCACACAATAATAGTGGGGGCGAGTTACTGGGTGCAACACACCAACATGGCACATGTACACATATGTAACTAACCTGCAGGTTGTGCACATGCACCCTAAAATTTAAAGTATAATTTTTAAAAAAATAGTGGGGGATTTGAACATCCCACTGACAGCTTTAGACAGATCATTGTGATGAAAACTAACAAAGAAATTCCTTTTTAAAAAATATTATTATTATTATTATACTTTAAGTTTTAGGGTACATGTGCACAATGTGCAGGTTTGTTACATATGTATACATGTGCCATGTTGGTTTGCTGCACCCATGAACTCGTCATTTAGCATTAGGTGTATCTCCTAATGCTATCCCTTCCCGCTCCCCCCACCCCACAGCAGGCCCTGGTGTGTGATGTTCCCCTTCCTGTGTCCATGTGTTCTCATTGTTCAATTCCCACCTATGAGTGAGAACATGTGGTGTTTGGTTTTTTGTCCTTGCGATAGTTTGCTCAGAATGATGGTTTTCAGCTTCATCCATGTCCCTACAAAGGACATGAACTCGTCATTTTTTATGCCTGCATAGAATTCCATGGTGTATATGTGCCACATTTTCTTAATCCAGTCTATCATTGCTGGATATTTGGGTTGGTTCCAAGTCTTTGCTATTGTGAATAGTGCCGCAATAAACATACGTGTGCATGTGCCTTTATAGCAGCATGATTTATAAACCTTTGGGTATATACCCAGTAATGGGATGGCTGCGTCAAATGGTATTTCTAGTTCTAGATCCCTGAGGAATCGCCACACTGACTTCCACAATGGTTGAACTAGTTTACAGTCCCACCAACAGTGTAAAAGTGTTCCTATTTCTCCACATCCTCTCCAGCACCTGTTGTTTCCTGACCTTTTAATGATCGCCATTCTAACTGGTGTGAGATGGTATCTCATTGTGGTTTTGATTTGCATTTCTCTGATGGCCAGTGATCATGAGCATTTTTTCATGTGTTTTTTGGCTGCATAAATGTCTTCTTTTGAGAAGCGGCTGTTCATATCCTTCGCCCACTTTTTGATGGGGTTGTTTGTTTTTTCCTTGTAAATTTGTTGGAGTTCCTTGTAGATGCTGGATATTAGTCCTTTGTCAGATGAGTAGGTTGCAAAAATGTTCTCCCATTCTGTAGGTTGCCTATTCACTCTGATGGTGGTTTCTTTTGCTGTGCAGAAGCTCTTTAGTTTAATTAATCCCATTGGTCAATTTTGGCTTCTGTTGCCATTGCTTTTGGTGTTTTAGACATGAAGTCCTTGCCTACGCCTATGTCCTGAATGGTATTGCCTAGGTTTCCTTCTAGGGTTTTTATGGTTTTAGGTCTAACATGTAAGTCTTTAATCCATCTTGAATTAATTTTTGTATAAGGTGTAAGAAAGGGATCAAGTTTTGGCTTTCTATATATGGCTAGCCAGTTTTCCCAGCACCATTAGTTAAATAGGGAATCCTTTCCCCATTTCTTGTTTTTGTCAGGTTTGTCAAAGATCAGATAGTTGTAGATATGCGGCATTATTTCTGAGGGCTCTGTTCAATAGGTCTATATCCCTGTTTTGGTACCAGTACCATGCTGTTTTCATTACTGCAGCCTTGTAGTATAGTTTGAAGTCAGGTGGCGTGATGCCTCCAGCTTTGTTCTTTTGGCTTAGGATTGACTTGGCGATGCGGGCTCTTTTTTGGTTCCATATGAACTTTAAAGTAGTTTTTTCCAATTCTGTGAAGAAAGTCATTGATAGCTTGATGGGGATGGCATTGAATGTATAAATTACCTTGGGCAGTATGGCCATTTTCACGATATTGATTCTTCCTACCCATGAGCATGGAGTGTTCTTCCATTTGTTTGTATCCTCTTTTATTTCATTGAGCAGTGGTTTGTACTTCTCCTTGAAGAGGTCCTTCACATCCCTTGTAAGTTGGATCCCTAGGTATTTTATTCTCTTTGAAGCAATTGTGAATGGGAGTTCACTCATGATTTGGCTCTCTGTTTGTCTGTTATTGGTGTATAAGAATGCTTGTGATTTTTGCACATTGATTTTGTATCCTGAGCCTTTGCTGAAGTTGCTTATCAGCTTAAGGAGATTTTGGGCTGAGACGATGGGGTTTTCTAGATATACAATCATGTCATCTGCAAACAGGGACAATTTGACTTCCTCTTTTCCTAATTGAATGCCGTTTATTGATTTCTCCTGCCTGATTGCCCTGGCCAGAACCTCCAACATTACATTGAATAGGAGTGGTGAGAGGGCATCCCTGTCTTGTGCCAGTTTTCAAAGGGAATACTTCCAGTTTTTGTCCATTGAGTATGATATTGGCTGTGGGTTTGTCATAGATAGCTCTTATTATAACATATTTTATAGAGCTCCAATACAGCTTTCACTGGATTTCTCGTAGAAAGTCTGCAGGTCAGGAGACAATATGATAAAATATTCAAAGTGCTGAGGGAAAAAAATTCAGACAATAATACAATATCAGCATCAGCCAGTTTCAGTTGCTCATGCTTGTAATTCCAGCACTTTGGAAGGCTCAGACAGGATTGCTGAAGCCCAGAAATCAAGACCAGCCTGGGCAACATAGTGAGCCCCCCATCTCAACAATAAATAAATAAAAATATTAGCTGGGCATGGTTGCATGTTCCA
Source organism: Nomascus leucogenys (assembly GCF_006542625.1). Taxonomy (NCBI): domain Eukaryota; kingdom Metazoa; phylum Chordata; class Mammalia; order Primates; family Hylobatidae; genus Nomascus; species Nomascus leucogenys. The sequence goes on from NW_022096320.1 coordinate 8,322, forward strand.
GCTACTCAGGAGGCTGAGGTAAGAGTAACATTTGAGCCCAAGAGTCCAAGGCTGTAGTCAGCTATGATACCACAACTGCACTCCTGCCTGGGCGATAGAGAGAGATCCTGTCTCAAAAAAAAAAAAGAGAGAATACTATACCCATCAAAGCTAATCTTCACATACAAAAGATAAACACTTTCCCAGACAGACAAAAGCTGAGAGAATTTTTCAATACCAGATGTGTTTTACAGGAAATGCTGAAAATAATTCTTCAATCTGAAAGAAAAACATATTGATGTGTAACAAAGGATCAGATGAAGTTATAAAACTCACTGATTTGTGGCCAAATAGCATTTCATTGTGTTTACATACCATGTTGTCTTATCCATTTATTCTTTGATGGGCACTGTGATTGATTCCATATCTTGGCCATTGTCAATAGTGCTGCAATAAACACGGGAGTGTAGCTATCTCTTTAACATACTGATTTTATTTCTTTTGGCTATATGCCCAGTTGTGGAATTGCTGGAACATACAGTAGTTCCATTTTTAGGTTGAGAAACTTCCATACTGGTTTTTCATAGTGGCTGTATTAACTTGTATTCAAATCAACAGTTTATAAGAGTTCCCTTTATTCCACATCCTTGCCAACAGTTGTTCTCTTTTGTCATTTCGATTATGGCCATTCTAGTTAAGGTAAGGTAATGTCTGGTATTGTTTTGATTTGCATTTCCCTGGAGGTGATAAATGTCAAGACAGAGAAACTGGGAGATACAAGAGGACAGAAATGACTCAGTGATAAACACCATGGAGTCTCACCCACAATTGGCACACTCTGATCCTCTAACCAAATGACAAGCCACAGTTCAACTACTCCTTTTAAAGAAAAATGAGAAAAAAATCTCTAAAAACGAGGACAGGCAAGGAGAGTGTCCCCCTTTGGGTACCCCAGCTGGTTTTATGTGTGATAATTGTAGCACCTCTTCTTGCAAACATTTGTGTAAAGGGAGGATTTTACTAAGGATGACCAACGTCTAAGGTTCCCAAAGTGAAGAACTTCAAATATTCCCAAATTGGTCTTCTCGTATGCTAAATTAGAGAAGTTAGGTTTCTGCATCAAGGAAAATAAATGAGGGTTGTATTTTAGCTGGCACCTAAAAACATCCAAAAGTAGAAATGATAAACTTCTTTCCAGAAAGGTAACAACAAAATATTTGAAACTACCTGAGAATTAAAGAAAAGTAGCAAAATCAGCTTCTAAAATCAGGAAGCTGCCAGAAACTGTCTCTTCTTTTTCTTCTCCTAAACCTCTGCTTTCTAAACTTCCTTGCCTGGATGATTTCATTTTTTTTCTCTTTCTCCTCCCCGTATTCCTTCTTAAACCACAAAGGGTCCAGAAATAGCTACAGGAGAAGACAAAATAGTAGTCATTTCTTTTAAAACAAAACCCACAGGAAGAGTGGGTTGAAACATAAGATATACACTTACACCAAGTCAGAATTAAGTGCTCTGATGTTTGGATTTCCTGACCTGACTCAAGACACCTTAGGTTTGCCAAGGAATTCCAAATAATTGGCTTAAGACCTATGATTCAGGGTTTTCAAACCAATATCAGCTAATTGATTTACTAGTCCTCCAAAACAAAGCCAAAGAATGCTACAACGTAGTGAATTAGAAACAGCTTTAGCAGATTTTAACAAACTAAAGTGCAAATGGGAGAGAGAAGTGTAGGGAGTTTTGCAACTGCCTCTGTGGGAATTTACCACAGCTATTCCCCCTAATCCTATAGACTGGGCAAAATACAACAATGTAATATATACCCCAGCAAAACCATACCTGATTATTATATCACATTTATTTTTATTTTTTATGGGTATACAGTAGTTGTGTGTATAAATGGGGTACATAAGATACTTTGATACAGGCATGCAAAGAGTAACAATCACAGCATGGTAAATGGGGTATCCATCTCCTCAAGCATTTATTCTTTGTATTCCAAAAATTGAATTATATGATTTCAGTTATTTTAAAAGGTACGACTAAATTATTATTGATTATAATAATTGTCAATTATTGACAATTGCAGTGTTGTGGTATCAAGTACTACTGTTGAGCTATCAGTACAAACTGTGCTATCAGTACAAATACTACTGTTGTGCTATCAGCACAAATACCCTGTTGTGCAATCATATAGTACCTCTACTTCTTATTCATTCTTTTCAACTATTTTTTGTACCCATTAGCCATCCTCACTTCCCTCCATGCCCCTACCAAACTGCCCCCCCACTATGCTTCTCAGCCTCTGGTAACCATCCTTCTACTCTCTATCTCCGTTGAGTTCAACTCAATGGATCCTTAGCGCCCATAAATAAGTGAGAACATGTAAAGTTTGTCTTTCTGTGCCTGGCTTGTTTCATTTAACATAATGACCCTCATCCATGTTGTTACAAATGACAGAATCTCATTCTTTTTTTCTAGCTCCACTGTGTATACATACTACATTTTCTTTATCCATTCATCTGTTGATTGACACTTACGTTGCTTCCAAATCTTGGCTATTTTCAACAATGCTGCAGCAAACATGGGAATATAGACATCTCTTCAATATACTGAGTTCCTTTCTTGTGAGTATATACTTAGCAGTGAAATTGCTGGATTATACGGAAGCTCTAGTTTAGTTTTGTGAGGAATCTCCAAGCTGTTTTCCATAGTGGTTGTACTAATTTACATTTCCACCAACAGTGTACCAGGCTTCCCATTTCTCCACATTCTCACTAGCATTTGCTGTTGCCTGACTTTTGGACAAAGTTCATTTTAACTGGGATAAGATGATATCTCATTGTAGTTTTGATCTGCATGTCTCTGATCATATACCTGCTTGCAATTCATATGTCTTCTTTTAAGAAATGTTTATTGAAATATTTTGCTCATTTTAAAAATCAGATTACTAGATTTTTTTCCTATACAGTAATTTGAGCTGCTTATCTGTTCTAGTTATTAATCCTTTGTCAGGTGAATAGTTTGCATATGTTCTCCTATTCTGTGGGTTGTCTCCTCACTTTATTGATCATTTCCTTTGACATGCAGAAGATTTTTAACTTGATGTAACTTCATTTGTCCATATTTGCTTTGGTTGCCTGTGCTTGTGGGGTATTACTCAAGACATTTTTGCCAAGACTTGGAGAGACTTTCCCCAGTGGTTTCTTGTAGTAGTTTTTTAATTTGAGGTCTTATATTTAAGTATTTAATCCATTTTGATTTGACTTTTGTATATGGCAAGAGTTGGGGTTATAGTTTCATTCTTTTGCATGTAGATATCCAGTTTTCCAAGTACGATTTGTTGAAGAGATTGTCTTTTCCCTAATTTAAGTTCTTGGCAGCTTTGTTGAAAATGAGTTCAGTGAAAATGTATAAAATTTTTTCTGGGTTATCTGTTCAATTCCATTGGTTTATGTGTCTATTTTTATGCCAGTACCAGGCTGCTATAGTTACTATAGCTTTGTAATATAATTTGAAGTCAGTTAATGTGACTCCTGCATTTAATCTATGAATTGTTTTTGGTAATATAGACATTTTAACATACTAACACTTTCAATCCATGAACATGGAATATCTTTCAATTTTTGTGTCTTCAATTTATTTTATGATTGTGTTATAGTTTTTGTTGTAGAAATCCTTTACTTCTTTGGTTGATTTCTATGTATTTAGTTCTATTTGTGGCTATTATAAATGGTATTTCTTTTTAAATTCTTTTTCAGATTGTTCACTCTTGGCATATAGAAATGCTACTGATTCCTGCCGGACACGGTGGCTCATGCCTGTAATCCCAGCACTTTGGGAAGCCAAGGCGGGCAGATCATGAGGTCAGGAGATCGAGATCATACTGGCTAACACGGTGAAACCCCGTCTCTACTAAAAACACAAAAAAAACTAGCCAGGCGTGATGGTGGGCGCCTGTAGCCCCAGCTCCTCGGGAGGCTGAGGCAGGAGAATGGTGTGAACCCAGGAGGTGGAGGTTGCAGTGAGCCAAGATTGTGCCACTGCACTCCAGCCTGGGTGACAGAGTCTCGCTCGGTCTCAAAAAAAAAAAAAAAAAAAAAAGAAATGCTACTGATTTTTATATATTGATTTGTATCCCGAAACTCTACTGAATTTATCAGTTCTAGTAGTTTTTGTGGAGTCTTCAGGTTTTTTACAAATGTAAGATTACATCATCTGCAAACAAGGATAATTTGTCTTCTTCCCTTTAGATGCCCTTTATTTCTCTCTCGTCTGATTGCTCTTGCTAGGACTTCCAGTACTATGGAGAATAACGGTAGTGAAAGTGGGCATCCTGGTCATGTTGCAGATCTTAGAGAAGGGGATTTCAGTGTTTCCCCTGTCAGTATGATGCTAGCTGTGGGTATGTCATATATGGCTTTTATTATGTTAATAATGTTCTTTCTCTACTCAGGTTTTTGAGGGTTTTTAATCATGATGGGATGTTGAATTTTATCAAATGCGTTTTTTAAATGCCTTAATTTAAATGACTATATAATCTTTTCCTTCATTTTGTTGATGTGATGTATCATATGGATTGATTTGCAACCATTCTTGCATCCTTGCGATAAATCACACATGATCATGAAGAATGATATTTTTAATGTATGGCTTAAAGGTTTGCTAGCATTTTGTTGAGGATTTTTCATCAATATTAATTGGAGATATTGTAGTTTTCTTTTTTTAAAGTGTCTTTGATTTTGGTATAAAGGTAATTCTGGTGTTATAGAATGAGTTTGGAAGTATTCCCCATCTCTATTTTGTGGAATAGTTTCAGCCGGATTGGTGTTAGTTCTTTAAATATTTGTTAGAATTCAGTAGTGAAGCCATAGAATATTGGGCTTTTCTTTATTGGGAGACATTTTGTTACAGCTTTGATCTCATTATTTGTTATTGGTCTGTTCATGTTTTGTATTTCTTTGTGTTTCAATTTTGGTGTGTTTCTGGGCCCTAGTCTGGCCCACTCAGACCTGCTCCATGCTCACCATCAGGCAGCTGGTGGTCCTTCTTGAAGAGTGAGTGCAGCAGGGACCAGCGGTTGGGCTGAAGCCCCTTCGCCTCATGCGGACTCTCCAATACTCATTGAACTTCATGGTGATGGACAGAGGACCCACTCTGGCTCTCAGCAGGAGAGCAGGGAGTCCTTGTTCAAGGAAGCCCCTGGGGCAGCTGCAGGAGGCAGCCCTTGGGAAAAAGCGCCCAAGGCCCCCCTCGACCGGCCATCCTGCCTCCTCTGCAGGACCTTCTCTTCCCCTCTTTCCCTCCCTCCTGAGGTGAAAAGGAGGAGAGGAGGCCACGGAGCTCACTGTGTCAGGGAAAACTGGCCCTTCCTTTTGAACGTCCAGGGGACTCGCATGGGTCTCGCCCCTTCTCCAGGGCCTGGAAGCTTCTCTCCCTGAAGAGCCCTGAGTTCCAGTCTCATGTGTTTCTTCCCCATTGCCTCCTGCTTCTCCTTTTGTCCTTGCCACCGCCACCTGGGGCTCACGCTCCCTGCCTTTGGGCTTCAAATGTTGTACTACGTGCTTGGCCCACTAGCCTGCTTAATCTTCAAAATCACTCTGTCAAAAAGACATTTTAGGCTGGGCATTGTGGCTGATGCCTGTAATCCCAGCATGTTGGGAGACCCAGATGGGCTGATTGCTTGAGTGTATGAGTTACAGACTAGCCTGGACAACATAACAAGATCCTGTCTCTACAAAAATAGAAAAAAATAGTGGAGTGCTGTGGCACATGTCTGTAATCCCAACTACTTGGGAGGCTGAGGTGGGAAGATTGCCTGAGCCTGGGATGTCGAGGCTGCAGTGAGCTGAGATCACGTCACTGCACTCCAGCCTGGGCAACAGACTGAGACCCTGTCTCAAAATAAAAATAATTTAAAAAGTGAAATTGCCGAAATCATTCATTTAACCAACAAGATGAGCACCTACCTACCAGGGACAATAAAAGTTTAAATGTGCCAACAATTATGAAGGCAGTATTGAATTCACTTGAAATATGAAGAACACCACATTGGGTGAATTTAGATAGGAAGGCCAAGGAGACATTCCTAGGAATATCATTATATATGGGAAAACACTGAAAAAAGACACTGCAATGTTTGAGAAAATAATGGCCATAGAAACAGATTTCATGGACCTTCCAGCTTATGAAAAAATCAACTGAAATTGCTTAACATTAGAACATTAAAAAAGAAAAATAAGCTATTATAGAAGGAGAGAATTGGAATAGAGGACAGGAATGACCCACTTCCCGGTCTCTGCCTAGAACAGGGCTGGGGAAAAATCTGTGGTCATCACATTCACCATTGCATAAACACATATTCTTTCTATATGTCAGCAAGGAGCAAGTGCTACCAAGACAAGGCAAGGAAAGGAATAGAGAATATTGCTGGGTGCTTTTCTGTAGGGTGATCAGGAAAGGCCTCACTGAAAAAGAGACATTAGAGCAGAGCAAGTGAGAGAGAGAGTCATAGAGAGATCTGTGGGAAGAGCATTCCACCTGAAGGCAACAGACACTGCAAAGGCCCCGAGGCAGGGAGTGCTTGACATGTTTGAGGAGCCAGAAAAAGCCAGTGGGGCTTGAACGGAGTGAGTGAGGAGTAATAGGGGCAGAACACATATGGCCTTGTCCTCCCCACCAGCTGCGCTCCCTGTCCCCCCTCTCCCAAGGAGCCACCCAGCCCATGTCCCCCGCCCCGGTGGTCCCGATTAGATGCACCCAGGCTGACCCAGGGTGCAAATCCCACCCCAATCCCCAACGCAAATCCTGAACCAGAGGCCTCATCTAAACTTTAATCTTAAACTCCACTTCAAACTGGAACCGGAACCACAGGTGGAAGCCTGAACCGGAACTCAAAGCCCAGCTGGAACCTGAACCCCGCCCTCGCCCGTGAGCCCCCGCGCCCGGGTCCCGCCCTCCCCATGAGCTTCACCTCTGACCCCGACCTCCCCTATAACTGCACTTTCTACCCCGCAGTCCCAGGGAATCGCAAGCTGTCCCTCACACCCCACTTCCAGCAACGCCCTCTGGCCTTGTCTCCCCCACCTTCACTGTGAGCTGTGGCCCCCATTTCCCTGCCGTCCCCTCACCCTCCCGGGAGCTGTGCCCACCTGACCCGGCATTTGCGCCTTTGTCTTCGTGGTCCGGAAGTGGCCCCGCTGGCGGAAGCATGAGCAGTGGCCACGTGCTTTACAGCGGCTGGCTGAGAAAGTCGCCCCCCGAGGAGAAGCTGAGGCTCTTTGTGAGTGCGGGCAGTGGGGGCGGGACCAGGAGCGCCACGGAGGGTCTGGGGGGCTCCGGGAGGGGCGTGGGGGAGGCGACCTATGTCCACGGGAGGAGCTGCGGGTGGAGGCGACTTTTCCATGTCTGCATGCGAAGGCGACTCCCTGCCAGCGAGAGACAGGGTCCAGGTTTGTGTGGGTTGCATTCCGAGACCCAGGGAGTTGATTCCGGGGCTGGGGACCCTATTACCCTGAGCGCTGTGGGCCTGCAGGTCGGAGAGTGGGCGGGAAAGGAGACACAGCAGGCTCCACAGCCTCGCAAAGGGCAGGAACCTCACACCCGCTCCCCTTCCCTCCCAGGCCCTGAGAATGGCGGGCACCTCGCACCCTCTCTTCTTCCCTCCCAGGCCCCAAGGAAGGCAGGCGCCTTAAACCTGCTCACCTTCCCTCCCAAGCCCCGAGAAGGCAGGCACCTCACACCCTCTCCCTTCCTTCCCGGGCCCCAAGAAAACGCGGGCGCCTCGCACCCGCTTCCCGGCTTTTGTTGCCATTGCTTTTGGTGTTTTAGTTATGAAGTCTTTGCCCATGCCTATGTCCTGAATGATATTGCCTAGGTTTTCTTCTAAGGTTTCTATGGTCTTAGGTCTTACGTTTAAGTCTTTAATCCATCTTGACCCGACCTCCTTCAGAACTGAGTTAATTTTTGTATAAGATGTAAGGAAGGGGTCCACTTTCATTTTTCTGCACATGGCTAGCCAGTTTTCCCAACACCATTTATTAAATAGGGAATCCTTTCCCCATTGCTAGTTTTTGTCAGGTTTGTCAACGATCAGATGGTTGTAGATGTGTGGTGTTATTTCTGAGGCCTCTGTTCTGTTCCATTGGTCTATATATTTGTCTTGGTACCAGTACCATGTTATTTTGGTTACTATAACCTTGTAGTACAGTTTGAAGTGGGTAGCATGATGCCTCCAGCTTTGTTATTTTTGCTTAGAATTGTCTTGGCTATACGGGCTGTGTTTTGGTTACACATGAAATTTAAAGTGGATTTTTCTAATTCTGTAAAGAAAGTCAATGGTAGCTTGATTGGAATAGCATTGAATCTGTAAATTACTTTGGGCAGTATTGCTGTTTTCACAATACTGATTCTTCCTATCCATGATTATGGAATGTTTTTCCATTTGTTTGTGTCCTCTCTTATTTCCTTGAGCAGTGGTTTGTAGTTCTCCTTGAAGAAGTCCTTCACATCTCTTGTAGGTTGTATTCCTAGGTATTTTATTCTCTTGGTAGCAATTGTGAATGGGAGTTCACTCATGATTTGGCTCTCTATTTGTCTATTTTTGGTGTATAGGAATGCTTGTGATTTTTGCACATGGATTTTGTATCCTGAGACTTTACTGAAGTTGCTTATCAGCTTAAGGAGTTTTGGGGGTGAGACGATGGGGTTTTCTAAATATAGAATCATGTCATCTACAAACAGAGACAATTTAACTTCCTCTCTTCCTGTTTGAATACCCTTTATTTCTTTCTCTTGCCTGATTGTCCTGGCCCGAACTTCCAATACTATGTTGAATAGTAGTGGTGAGAGAGGGCATCCTTGTCTTTTGCCAGTTTTCAAAGGGAATCCTTCTAGTTTTTTGCCCATTCGGTATAATATTAGCTGTGGGTTTGTCATAAATAACTTACTATTTTGAGGTATGTTCCATCAGTACTTAGTTAATTGAGAGTTTTTAGCATGAAGTGGTGTTGAATTTTATCAAAGGCCTGTTCTGCTTCTATTGAGATAATCATGTGGTTTTTGTCATTGGTTCTTTTTATGTGATGGATTACGTTTGTTGATTTGCATATATTGAACCAGCCTTGCATCCCAGGAATGAAGCTGACTTGATTGTGGTCGATAAGCTTTTTGATGTGCCTGGGTTTGGTTTGCCAGTATTTTATTGAGGGTTTTTGCATTGATGTTCATTAGGGATATTGGCCCAAAATTTTCTTTTTTTGTTGCATCTCTGCCAGGGTTTTGTATCAGGATGATGCTGTCCTCATAAAATGAGTTAGGGAGGAGTCCGTCTTTTTGCATTGTTTGGAATAGTTTCAGAAGGAATGGTACCAGCTCGTTTTTGTACCTCTGGTAGAAATTGGCTGTGAATCGGTCTGGTCCTGGGCTTTTTTTGTTGTTGTTGATAGGCTGTTAATTACTGCCTCAATTTCAGAATTTATTATTGGTCTATTCAGAGATTTGACCTCTTCCTGGTTTAGTCTTGGGAAGATGTATGTGTCCAGGAATTTATCCATTTCTTATGAATTTCCTAGTTTATTTGCATAGAGGTGTTTATAGTATTCTCTGATGGTAGTTTGCACTTCTGTGGGATCAGTGGTGGTACCCCTCTATCATTTTTCGTTGTGTCTATTTGATTCTTCTTTGTTGTGTCTATTTGATTCTTTATTAGTCTGGCTAGCGGTCTATCTAATTTTTTAAAAAACAGCTCCTAAACTTAGTGATTTTTTGAAGGGTTTTTTTGTATCTCTATCTCCTTTAGCTCTGCTCTGATCTTAGCTTGTCTTCTGCTAGCTTTTGAATTTATTTGCTCTTGCTTCTCTAGTTCTTTTAATTTTGATGTTAGGGTGTCTATTTTAGGTCTTTCTCGCTTTCTCTTGTGGGCATTTAGTGCTATACATTTCCTTCTAAACATTGCTTTAGCTGTGTCCCAGAGATTGTGGTACATTGTGTCTTTGTTTTGATTGGTTTTAAAAAAATCTTTATTTCTGCCTTGATTTTGTTATTTACCCAGTAATCACTCAGGAGCAGGTTTTTCAGTTTCCATGTAGTTGTGCATTTTTGAGTGAGTTTCTTAATCTTGAGTTCTAATTTGATTGCTCTGGGGTCTAAGAGACTGTTATGATTTCCATTCATTTACATTTGCTGAGGAGTGTTTTACTTCCAATTATGTAGTCAATTTTAGAATAAGTGAGTGCTATGTGGTGCTCAGAAGAATGTATATTCTGTTGATTTGGGGTGGGGAGCTCTGTAGATGTCTATTAGGTCCACTTGGTCCAGAGCTGAGTTCAAGTTCTGAATATCCTTGTTTCATTTCTGTATTGTTGATCTGCCTAATATTGAGAGTGGGGTGTTAAAGTCTCCCACTATCATTGTGTGGGAGTCTAAGTCTCTTTCTAGGTGTCTAAGAACTTGCTTTATGAATCTGGGTGCCCCTGTCTTGGGTGCATATATATTTAGGGTAGTTAGCTCTTCTTGTGGCATTGATCCCTTTACCATTATTGAATGCCCATCTTTTCTTTTTTGATGTTTGTTGGTTTAAAGTGTGTTTTATCAGAGACTAGGATTGCAAACCCTGCTTTCTTTTGGTTTCCATTTGCTTGGTAAATATTGTTCCATCCCTTTATTTTGAGCCTATATGTGTCTTTGCACATCAGATGGGCCTCCTGAATACAGCATGCTGATGCATCTTGACTATCCAATTTACCAGTCTGTGTCTTTTAATTGGGCATTTAGCCCATTTACATTTAAGGTTAATTTTTTTATTATACTTTAAGTTTTAGGGTACATGTGTACAACGTGCAGGTCTGTTACATATGTATACGTGTGCCATGTTGGTGTGCTGCACCCATTAACTCGTCATTTAACATTAAGTATATCTCCTAATGCTATCCCTCCCACCTCCCCTGCCCAACAACAGGCCCTGTTGTGTGATGTTCCCCTTCCTGTGACCATGTGTTCTCATTGTTCAATTCCCACCTATGAGTGAGAACATAAGGTTAATATTGTTATGTGTGAATTTGATCCTGTCATTATGATGCTAGCTGATTATTTTGCCTGTTGGTGCAGTATCTTCATCATGTTGGTGGTCTTTACATTTTGGTATGTTTTTGCAGTTGCTGGTACCAGTTTTTCCTTTGCATATTTAGTGCTTCCTCAGGAGCTTTTTGTAAGGCAGGCCTGGTGGTGACAGAATCCCTTAGCATTTGCTGGTCTGTAAAGGATTTTATTTCTCCTTCACTTATGCACCTTTGTTTGGCTGGATATGAAATTCTAGGTTGAAAATTCTTTTCTTTAAGAATGTTGAAAACGGAGGTTCCAAGATGGCCAAATAGGAACAGCTCCAGTCCGCAGCTCCTAGCATGAGCAATGCAGAAGATGGGTGATTTCTGCATTTCCAACTGAGGCACCGGGTTCATCTCACAGGGGCTTGTCAGACAGTGGGTGCAGCCCACGGAGCAGGGTGGGGCATTGCCTCACCCAGGAATTGCAAGGGGTCAGGGAATTCCCTTTCCTGGCAAAGGGAAGCCGTGACAGATGGTACCTGGGAAATCGGGACACTCCCACCCTAATACTGCACTTTTCCAATGGCCTTAGCAAACGGCACACCAGGAGATTATATCCTGTGCCTGGCTTGGAGGGTCCCATGCCCACGGAGCCTCGCTCACTGCTAGCACAGCAGTCTGAGATCAAACTGTAAGGCGGCAGCCAGGCTGGGGGAGGGGAACCCACCATTGCTGAGGCTTGAGTAGGTAAACAAAGTGGCCTGGAAGCTCGAACTGGGTAGAGCCCACCTCAGTTCAAGGAGGCCTGCCTGCCTCTGTAGACTCCACCTCTAGGGGCAGGGAAAAGCTGAAAATTCTGAAAATCAGAGTGCCTCTTCGCCTGCAAAGGAAAGCAGCTCCTGTACAGCAATGGAGCAAAGCTGGACGGAGAATGACTGACGAGTTGACAGAAGAAGGCTTCAGACGATCAGTAATAATGAACTTCTCCGAGCTAAAGGAGGATATTTGAACCCATTGCAAAGAAGCCAAAAACCATGAAAAAAGATTAGGCAAATGGCTAACTAGAATAAACAGTATAGAGAAGTCCTTAAATGACCTGATGGAGCTGAAAATCATGGCACGAGAACTACATGACACATGCACAAGCTTCAGTAGCCGATTTGATCAAGTGGAAGAAAGGGTATCAGTGATTGAAGATCAAATGAATGAAATGAAGCGAGAAGAGAAGTTTAGAGAAAAAAGAGTAAAAAGAAACAAAGCATCCAAGAAATATGGGACTATGTGAAAAGACCAAATCTACGTCTGATTGGTGTACCTGAAAGTGATGGGGAGAATGGAACCAAGTTGGAAAACACTCTGCAGGATATTATCCAGGAAAACTTCCCCAACCTAGCAAGGCAGGCCAACATTCAAATTCAGGAAATACAGAGAATGCCGCAAAGATACGCTTCGAGAAGAGCAACTCCAAGACACATAATTTTCAGATTCACCAAAGTTAAAATGAAGGAAAAAATGTTGAGGTCAGCCAGAGAAAAGGTGGGTTACCCACAAAGGGAAGCCCATCAGACTAACAGCTGATCTCTCCGCAGAAACTCTACAAGCCAGAAGAGAGTGGGGGCCAATATTCAACATACTTAAAGAAAAGAATTTTCAACCCAGAATTTCATATCCAGCCAAACTAAGCTTCACAAGTGAAGGAGACATAAAATCCTTTACAGACAAACAAATGCTGAGTGATTTTGTCACCACTAGGCCTGCCCTAAAAGAGCTCCTGAAGGAAGCACTAAACATGGAAAGGACAACCGCATGGCCACTGCAAAAACATCCCAAATTGTAAAGACCATTGATGCTAGGAAGAAACTGCATTAACTAACGAGCAAAATACCAGCTAACATCATAATGACAGGATCAAATTAACACATAGCAATATTAACCTTAAATGTATTGGGCTAAATGCTCCAATTAAAAGACACAGACTGGCAAATTGGATAAAGAGTCAAGACCCATCAGTGTGCTGTTTTCAGGAGACCTATCTCATGTGCAGCGACACACATAGGCTCAAATAAAGGGATGGAGGAAGATCTATGAAGCAAATAGAAACAAAAAAAAGCAGAGGTTGCAATCCTAGTCTCTGATAAAACAGACTTTAAACCAACAAAGATCAAAAGAGACAAGGCCATACATAAGGTAAAGGGAACAATTCAACAAGAAGAGCTAACTATCCTAAATATATATGCACCCAATACAGGAGCACCCAGATTCATAAAGCCAATACTTAGAGACCTAGAAAGAGACTTAGACTCCCACAAAATAATAATGGGAGACTTTAACACCCCACTGTCAACATTAGACAGATCAACGAGACAGAAAATTAACAAAGATATCCAGGAATTGAACTCAGCTCTACACCAAGCAGACCTAATAGACATCTACAGAACTCTCCACACCAAATCAACAGAATATACATTCTTTTCAGCATCATGTCACACTTATTCCAAAATTGACCACATAGTTGGAAGTAAAGCACTCCTCAGCAAATTTAGAAGAACAGAAATGATAACAAACCATGTCTCAGACCACAGTGCAATCAAATTAGAACTCAGGATTAAGAAACTCACTCAAACCTGCTCAACTACATGGAAACTGAACAACCTGCTCCTGAATGACTACTGGGTACATAACGAAATGAAGGCAGAAATAAAGATGTTCTTTGAAACCAATGAGAACAAAGACACAACATATCAGAAGCTCTGGGGCACATTTAAAGCAGTGTCTAGATGGAAATTTATAGCACTAAATGCCCACAAGAGAAAGCAGGAAAGATCTAAATTGACACCCTAACATCACAATGAAAAGAACTAGAGAAGCAAGAGCAAACACATTCCAAAGCTAGCAGAAGGCAAGAAATAACTAAGATCAGAGCAGAACTGAAGGAGATAGAGACACAAAAAAACCTTTCAAAAAATCAATGAATCCAGGAGCTGGTTTTTTGAAAAGATCAACAGAATTGATAGACCTCTAGCAAGACTAATAAAGAAGAAAAGAGAGAAGAATCAAATAGATGCAATAAAAAATGATAAAGAGGATATCACCACTGATTCCACAGAAATGCAAACTACCACCAGAGAATACTATAAACACCTCTACACAAATAAACTAGAAAATCTAGAAGAAGTGGATAAATTCTTGGACACATGCACCCTCCCAAGACTAAACCAGGAAGAAGTTGAATCCCTGAATAGACCAATAACAGGTTCTGAAATTGAGGCAACAGTTAATGGCCTGCCAAACAAAGAAAGTCCAGGACCAGATGGATTCACAGCCGAATTCTATCAGAGGTACAAAGAGGAGCTGGTACTATTCCTTCTGAAACTATTCCAATCAATAGAAAAAGAGGGATCCTCCTAATTCGTTTTATGAAGCCAACATCATCCTGTGACCAAAGCCTGACAGAGACACAACAAAAAAAGAGAATTTTAGACCAGTATCCCTGATGAACATCGATGCAAAAATTCTCAATAAAATACTGGCAAACTGAACCCCAGCAGCACATAAACACTTATCCACCACGATCAAGTTGGCTTCATCCCTGGGATGCAAGGCTGGTTCAACATATGCAAATCACACCATAATCCAGCATATAAACAGAACCAAAGACAAAAACCACGTGATTATCTCAATAGATACAGAAAAGGCGTTTGAGAAAATTCAACAGCCTTCATGCTAAAAACTCTAATGAACTAGGTATTGGATGGGACACATCTCAAATTAATAAGAGCTACTTATGACAAACCGACAGCGAATATCATACTGAATGGGCCAAAAACTGGAAGCATTCCCTTTGAAAACTGGCAGAAGACAGGGATGCCCCTCTCTCACCACTCCTATTCAACATAGTGTTGGAAGTTCTGGCCAGCACAATGAGGCAAGAGAAAGAAATAAACGGTGTTCAGTTTAGGAAAGAGGAAGTCAAATTGTCCCTGTTTGCAGATGACATGACTGTATATTTAGAAAACCCCCATCATCTTCAGCCCCAAAATCTCCTTAAGCTGATAGCAAATTCAGCAAAGTCTCAGGGATACAAATCAATGTGCAAAAATCACAAGCATTCCTCCACACCAATAACAGACAACAGAGAGCCAAATCAAGAGTGAACTCCCATTTCACAACTGCTTCAAAGAGAATAAAAATCCTAGGAATCCAACTTACAAGGGATGTGAAGGACCTCTTCCAGGAGAACTACAAAACACTGCTCAACAAAATAAAAGAGGAACAAACAAATGGAAGAACTTTTCCAATGCTCATGGGTAGGGAGATCAATATTGTGAAAATGGCCACACTGCCCAAGGTACATTATAGATTCAATGCCATCCCCATCAAGATACCAATGATTTCTTCACAGAATTGAAAAAACTACTTTAAAGTTCATACGGAACCAAAAAAGAGCTGCATTGCCAAGACAATCCTAAGCCAAAAGAACAAAGCCAGAGGTATCATGCTATCCTGACTTCAAACTATAACTACAAGGCTACATATAACCAAACAGCATGGTACTGGTACCAAAAGAGATATAGACCAATGGAACAGAACAGAGCCCTCAGAAGTAATCCACACATCTACAGCCATCTGATCTTTGACAACCTGAAAAAAGCAAGAAATGGGGAAGGATTCCTTATTTAATAAATGGTGCTGGGAAAAACGGGCCAGCCATATGTAGAAAGCTGAAACTGGATCCCTTTCCTGACATAAAACAATGAAAAGAAAATGGCAAGCAAGAGCCAAAATTGACAAATGGGATTCTAATTAAAAATAAAAGCTTCTGCACAGCAAAAGAAACTACCATCAGAGTGAACAGGGCAGCCTACCCAGAATGGCAGAAAATTTTTACAATCTACCCATGCTGACAAAGGACTAATATCCAGAATCTACAAAGAACTTAAAACAAATTTACAAGAAAAAATCAACCCCATCAAGAGTGGGCAAAGGACAGAATAGACACTTATCAGAAGAAGATATTTATGCAGCCAACAGCCACATGAAAAAATGCTCATCATCACTGGCCATCAGAGAAATGCAATCAAAACCACAAGGAGATACCATCTCAAACTAGTTAGAATGGCAGTCATTAAAAAGTCAGGAAATAACAGGTGCTGCAGAGGATGTGGAGAAATAGGAACACTTTTACTACTGTTGATTGGGAGTGTAAACTATTTTAAACCATTGTGAAAGACAGCGTGGCGATTCCTCAAGGATCTAGAACTAGAAATACCATTTGACCTAGCCATCCCACTACTGGGCATATACCCAAAGGATTATAAATCATGCTGCTATAAAGACACATGCATAGTATGTTTATTGCGGCACTATTCACAATAGCAAAGAACTTGGAACCAACCCAAATGTCCAGCAATGATAGACTGATTAAGAGAATGTGGCACATCAAGACAGGGATGTCCTCTCTCACCGCTTCCTATTCAACATAGTGTTGGAATTCATGGCCAGAGCAATCAGGCAGGAGAAGGAAATAAAGGGTATTCAATTAGGAAAAGAGGAAGTCAAATTGTCCCCTGTTTGCAGATGACATGATTGTAATATCTAGAAAACCCCATCGTCTCAGCCCAAAATCTCCTTAAGCTGATTAGCAACTTCAGCAAAGTCTCAGGATACAAAATCAATGTACAAAAATCACAAGCATTCTTTACACCAATCACAGACAAACAGAGAGCCAAATCAATGAAGTGAACTCCCATTCACAATTGCTTCAAAGAGAATAAAATACTAGGAATCCAACTTACAAGGGATGTAAAGGACCTCTTCAAGGAGAACTACAAACCACTGCTTAATGAAATAAAAGAGGATACAAACAAATGGAAGAACATTCCATGCTGATGGGTTGGAAGAATCAATATCGTGAAAATGGCCATACTGCCCAAGGTAATTTATAGATTCAATGCCATCCCCATCAAGCTATCAATGACTTTCTTCACAGAATTGGAAAAAACTACTTTAAAGTTCCATATGGAACGAAAAAGAGCCCGCATCGCCAAGTCAATCCTAAGCCAAAAGAACAAAGCTGGAGGCATCACCCTACCTGACTTCAAACTATACTACAAGGCTACAGTAACCAAAACAGCATGGTACTGGTACCACAACAGAGACATAGATCAATGGAACAGAACAGAGCCCTCAGAAATGATGCCGCATATCTACAACTATCTGATCTTTGACAAACCTGACAAAAACAAGAAATGGGGAAAGGATTCCCTATTTAATAAATGGTGCTGGGAAAACTGGCTAGCCATATGTAGAAGGCTGAAACTGGATCCCTTCCTTACACCTTATATAAAAATTAATTCAAGATGGATTACAGACTTACATGTTAGACCTAAAACCATTAAAATCCTACAAGAAAGCCTAGGCAATACCATTCAGGACATAGGCTGGGCAAGGACTTCATGTCTAAAACACCAAAAGCAATGGCAACAGAAGCCAAAATTGACAAATGGGGTCTAATTAAACTAAAGAGCTTCTGCACAGCAAAAGAAACTACCATCAGAGTGAAAAGGCAACCTACAGAATGGGAGAAAATTTTTGCAACCTACTCATCTGACAAAGGGCTAATATCCAGAATCTACAATGAACTCAAACAAATTTACAAGAAAAAAACAAACAACCCCATCAAAAAGTGGGCAAAGGACATGAACAGACACTTCTCAAAAGAAGACATTTATGCAGCCGAAAAACACATGAAAAAATGCTCATCATCACTGGCCATCAGAGAAATGAAAATCAAAACCACAGTGAGATACCATCTCACACCAGTTAGAATGGCCATCATTAAAAAGTCAGGAAACAACAGGTGCTGGAGAGGATGTGGAGAAATAGGAACACTTTTACACTGTTGGTGGGACTGTAAACTAGTTCAACCATTGTGGAAGTCAGTGTGGCGATTCCTCAGGGATCTCGAACTAGAAATACCATTTGACCCAGCCATCCCATTACTGGGTATATACCCAAAGGACTATAAATCATGCTGCTATAAAGACACATGCACACGTATGTTTATTGCGGCACTATTCACAATAGCAAAAAGTTGGAACCAACCCAAATGTCCAACAACGATAGACTGGATTAAGAAAACGTGGCACATATACACCATGGAATACTATGCAGCCATAAAAAAGGATGAGAACATATCCTTTGTAGGGACATGGATGAAACTGGAAAACATCATTCTCAGTAAACTATCGCAAGGACAAAAAACCAAACACCACATGTTCTCTCATAGGTGGGAATTGAACAATGAGAACTCATGGACACAGGAAGGGGAACATCACACTCCGGGGACTGTTGTGGGGTTGGGGGAGGGGAGAGGGACAGCATTAGGAGATATACCTAATGCTAAATGACGAGTTAATGGGTGCAGGAAATCAACGTGGCACATGGATACATATGTAACAAACCTGCACATTGTGCACATGTACCCTAAAACCTAAAGTATAATAAAAACAAAACAAAAACAAAAAAAAACAAAACAAAGCAAAACAAACAAAAAATTGAATGTGGCACATATACACCATGGAATACTATGCAGCCATAAAAAATGATGAGTTCATGTCCTTTTTAGGGACATGGATGAAGCTGGAAACCATCATTCTCAGCAAACTATTGCAAGGACAGAAAACCAAACACCATATGTTCTCACTCATAGGTGGGAATTGAACAATGAGAACACTTGGACACAGGGTGGGGAACATCACACACTGGGGCCTGTTGTGGGGTGGGGGGATGGGGGAGGGATAGCATTAGGAGATATACATAATGTAAATGGTGAGTTAACGGATGCAGCACCCCAACATGGCACATGTTTACATGTGTAACAAACCTGCACGTTTTGCGCATGTAGCATAGAACTTAAAGTATAATAACAATAAAAAAAAGAATGTTGAATATTGGCCTTCACTCTCTTCTGGCTTGTAGGGTTTTTGCAGAGAGATCTGCTCTTAGTCTGATGGGCTTCTTTTTGTGGGTAACCTGAGCTTTCTCTCTGGCTGCCCTTACCATTTTTTTCCTTCATTTCAACCTTTGTGAATCTGACAATTATGTGTCTTGGGGTTGCTCTTCTCAAGGAGTATCATGGTGGTGTTCTTTGTATTTCTTGCATTTGAATGTTGGCTTGTCTTGCTAGGTTGGGGAAGTTCTTCTGGATAATATCCTTAAGAATGTTTTCCAATTTGGTTCCATTCTCCCCGCCATTTTCACGTATACCAATCAAACATAGATTTGACCTTTTCACATAGTCCCATATTTCTTTGAGGCTTTGTTCATTCCTTTTTTTTTTTTCTCTAATCTTGTCTTCATGCTTTATTTCATTAAGTTAATCTTCAATCTCTGATATCCTTTCTTCTGCTTGATCAATTTGGCTATTGATACTTGTGTATTTTTCACGAAGTTCTCGTACTGTCTCTTTCAGCTTCATGAAGTCATTTATGTTCTTCTCTAAACTGGTTATCCTAGTTAGCAGTTCCTATAACCATTTATCAAGGTTTTTAGCTTCCTCGCATTGGGTTAGAACATGCTCCTTTAGCTCGGAGGAGTTTGTTTTTACCCACCTTCTGAAGCCTACTTCTGTCAGTTCGTCAAACTCATTCTCCATCCAATGTCGTTCCCGTGCTGGCAAGGAGTTGTGATCTTTTGGAGGAGAAGAGGCATTCCGGATTTTGGAATTTTCAGCCTTTTTGCCCCGGTTTTTCCTCATCTTTGTGAATTTGTCTATTTTTGGTCTTTGATGTTGGTGATCTTTGGATGGGGTTTTTGCGTGGGTGTCCTTTTTGTTGATGTTGGTGCTATTGCTTTCTGTTAGTTAGTTTTCCTTCTGACAGTCAGGCTCCTCTTCTGCAGGTCTGCTGGAGTTTGCTGGAGGTCCACTCCAGACGCTGTTTGCCTGGGTATCACCAGTGGAGGCTGCAGAAGAGCAAAATTGATGCCTGCTCCTTCCTCTGGAAGCTTTGTCCCAGAGGGGCACCTGCCAGATGCCAGCTGGAGCTCTCCTGTATGAGTTATCTGTCAACCCCTGCTGGGAGATGTCTCCTAGTCAGGAGGGACAGGGGTCAGAGACCCACTTGAGGAGGCAGTCTGTTCCTTAGCAGAGCTCAGGCGCTGTGCTGGGAGATACACTGTGCTCTTCAAAGCCACAGGCAGAACGTTTAAGTCTGCTGAATCTGCGCCCACAGCTACCTCTTCCTCCAGGTGCTCTGTCCCAGGGAGATGGGAGTTTTATCTATAAGCCCCTGACTGGGGATGCTGCCTTTCTTTCAGAGATACCCTGCCTAGAGAGGCAGAATCCAGAGAGGCAGTCTGGCTACAGCAGCTTTGCTGTGCTGTGGTGGGTTCTGCACCATGTTCAAACTTCCCAGTGACCTCTTTCTCTGTTTTTACCTTCGGCTGGCCATTGTCTCTTTTTATGAGGATCCTTAGCCATTAGACTATATTCTGCTGGCCTGATGTAGAGACAAACACCACAGGTCAACACAGGGTACCAGAGCTCAACTGAGGCCCTGAAAGGAGGCAACTCTAGCAGCAGTAAATATTAAATATATTAACAAATAAATATTAAATGTATTTATATGACTATAAATATAATAATAAATATAATATTTATATATATTTAAAATATA
>NW_022096321.1:0-78259 GCF_006542625.1 Nomascus leucogenys
AAAAAGAAAAAACACTTGCATAGTTGTCAATTTAAGGGACATCCTCCTACTATTTTTGTAAAGTACACAAATTATGTAGTTATTGTTGGGGTTTGTGTTATATTCTCAAACCTGTAATTTTAATATGCACATTATTTTGATTTTGATTTTTCTCATAAGTTGTTTCATCCTTGTCGTGTCATCATTTCTTAACGTAGTTTTCCTTTACACAGTGCTTTTATGTATCAGACACTTCCTTAAATGCTTGATAAATATTAAGTCATTTAGTCCTTAAAGCATCCCAACAAAAGTTAGGCATTACTATTTATAGATGATAAAACTGGGGCACAAATAAATAAAATAATTTGTTCCAGTTTGCATAGCAAGTATATGGGAGAGCTGTGATTTGAATTTAGAAGTTCTGGCTCTAGATTCCAGCTTCTTCAAACAAAGCACTTTTGGTAGAAACGTAATTGCTGCAAAGTTCTTCAAGGTGTGTGTTCTGGAAATATTTATAACCATGAAAATACATACCCATAGTGTGGCATATTATGATGTAATTATAAAGTGGTCTGTAGATACAAACCTGAAGTAAATCCCATGATGTAATGTTAATGGAAAAACGTGCGATTTAGAGTAATCTACTGTAGTATTTATTTCTGGATTCTTTGTTGTATCTGTTGAATTCATGTTTTCACATCAAAATGATGTTAAATTGATATCCGTGACTTATATTTTCTGAGCAAATTGTCCTTTTCTGTGATACATTTTTATGTTTATTTTTTAGCTAATTGAGCTGAAAAAATTTGTAAAGTATTATATTGAAATAAAAGTATCTGTAGAGATAATTTTTGAATAATTTTTATTCTGATGATACTAAATTTTCCACTTAATAGCATGGCATACTTTCTACATTTTCATAAAATATTTTATAAATTTCATGTCATTTTGTGTTTTTCTTATATATCTCATTCCATTCTTATCAAATATCTTTATGTCCTTATTATACACTTTTCAACTTCCTGTTCTCTTCTGGCTTCTCGTCTCCCTTTTCTTTTTTCTCCTTAAGAGACCATGAATACTCCATAAATTCAAAGACAACAGCCAGACAACAGCAAGTGGAAGCCTCAGAAGGGAAAGGGTGACATATCTATGTCTATGTATTAGCAGTTGTAAGATAAGAACTGCTGGTCCCAGAAAGCTAGGGATGTATTTTGGAAAGCAGAACTGAAGTTGTATACCTTTTGGCTGAGCTGTACAGAAGGGCGTGAAGTCAGGGCACAGTGGCTCATGCCTGTAATCTCAGCACTTTGGGAGGCCAAGGCAGGAAGATTTCTTGAGGCTGGGAATTTAAGACTAGCCTGGGCAACACAGCGAGACTCTGTCTCTACAAAAAATAAAATAAAAATTGTCCAGGTGTGGTAGTGTGTGCCTGTAGTCCTAACTACTTAGGAGGCTGAGGTGGGAGGATCATTTGATCTCAGGAGTTGGAGGCTGCAGTGAGCCATGATTGAACCTCTCTCTGCACTCCAGCCTGAGAGACAGAGAGAAACTCTCTCAAGAAAAAAAAAAAAAAAGTGAGTGAAGCCGTTTGGTCAAGAAAGTTTCTAATACATCATTCAGAACTGAGTTACCCCCACAGACATGAACTTCCAATCAAAATTCACTGAACATAAGAGGAAACAAGTGAACAAGAATGGAAGTTAATGAAAGCCACAAATTGCAGAATCAAGCTATTAAGGGCAAGTGAATGGAATTTTCAGATATTGAATATAGAATGAATACCAAGCAGAAGTAATAAAAAAAAATCCACATCTGGACACATGGTATCGCTGTTTCACAAACTGCAGAATGCCAAAGACAGAGTGAAGACTAAATATAGCCAAATAAGGAAGACAGATTCCTACAAAATAGGAGTTCAACTGACAGCTGACCTTTCAACGGCAACAATGGAAGCCAGAATACAACAGAATCATATGAAAACATATACAACACAGTGGAAATATATCTTGGAAGTGTGGAGAGAAAATTGTCAGGGAAATTTAAGGACATTTTCTAATAAATCAAACTGACTACTAGCCACTGACCTTCACTAAAGAGACTACTAAACGGTGCACTTCAGGAAGAAAGAAAATTATGTCAGGAGGAAAATCTGGAATGCAATAATATCTTCATGACTCCCAAGATAGAGAAGAATTTCTTAAACTTTGTAAAAAACATAGTCAATAAAGGAAAACATTGACATATTCAACTGCATTAAAATTACGGGCTTAATCAAAGGAAGCTATAAAACATGTGAGTGCTAGCAGAATATATTTGCAATGTTTATGACAGCCCATGAAATTTGCACTATTAGCAAGAATTCCTATGAATCAATAAGAAAAAGAAAAATCTATTTGAAAATATTTAACTGATAAAAAAATAAAAAAGACTTTACAGAGGAAGAAATATTAATGGCTAGCAAATATACAAAAATAAGCTCTATCTCATTAGTAAACAATTCCACAGTGTCAGTGAGCAACAGGGAATGTGCCACAGCATGCTGGGAAGTTAATGGGGTGAGGGGATGTGGTCCACTGAGGACTCCAGGTCCTTTTTAAAGAGACAGTCACAACTCATTCCAGCCTACTCTGACCTGAGAAATGGGTACACTGTGGCCAGGACCCATGTATTTCTAAAGAAATGACCCAAATATGGATTTTTCATGTGAAATATCCTGTTTTAAACGTTGGCAACTTATTCAGAATCGTTTAAAAGTGTATATCCCAATACTGATTGAGCCAAGAAGACACATTCACAGGCCAGAGTTGGTCGAGAGTCCCTCTGTTCGCAACTTCTGCATTAACCCCTTGAATTTATTTTTAATTAATTATTTATTGATTTATTTTATTTTTTTAATTATACTTTAAGTTCTAGGATACATGTGCACAACATGCAGATTTGTTACATATGTATATTCATGTGCCATGTTGGTGTGCTGCACCCATTAACTCGTCATTCAGCATTAGATATATCTCCTAATGCTATCCCTCCCCCCTCCCCCCACCCCACAACAGGCCCTGGTGTGTGGTGTTCCCCACCCTGTGTTCAAGTGTTCTCATTGTTCAGTTCCCATCTATGAGTGAGAAAATGCGGTGTTTGGTTTTCTGTCCTTGTGATAGTTTGCTCAGAATGATGGTTTCCAGCTTCATCCATGTCCCCACAAAGGACATGAACTCATCCTTTTTTATGGCTGCATAGTATTCCATGGTGTATATGTGCCACATTTTCTTAATCCAGTCTATCCTTGTTGGACATTTGGGTTGGTTCCAAGTCTTTGCTATTGTGAATAGTGCCACAGTAAACATACATGTGCATGTGTCTTTATAGCAGCATGATTTATAATCCTTTGGGTATATACCCAGTAATGGGATGGCTGGGTCAAATGGTATTTCTAGTTCTTGATCCTTGAGGAATTGCCACACTGTCTTCCACAATGGTTGAATTAGTTTACAGTCCCACCAACAGTGTAAAAGTGTTCCTATTTCTCCACATCCTCTCCAGCACCTGTTGTTTCCTGACTTTTTAATGATCTCCATTCTAACTGGTGTGAGATGGTATCTCATTGTGGTTTTGATTTGCATTTCTCTGATGGCCAGTGATGATGAGCATATTTTCATGTGTCTGTTGGCTGCATAAATGTTTTCTTTTGAGAAGTGTCTGTTCATAAGCTTTGCCCACTTTTTGATGGGGTTCTTTGATTTTTTTCCTGTAAATTTGTTTAAGTTCTTTGTAGATTCTGGATATTAGCCCTTTGTCAGATGGATAGATTGCAAAAATTTTCTCCCATTCTGTAGGTTGCCTGTTCACTCTAATGGTAGTTTCTTTTGCTGTGCAGAAGCTCTTTAGTTTAATTAGATCCCATTTGTCAATTTTGGCTTTTGTTGCCATTGCTTTTGGTGTTTTAGACATGAAGTCCTTCCCCATGCCTTTCAACTCCTTGAATTTGCTAACAATCGGATCTGACTTTACCATGACTCAGAGGGGCCAGGCTTCCTTCTCCATTTCCCTCTTGGTTCCCTCCTAACTTCACCTGAGCTTTTAACTAGAGACAGAAAAGAGATGCCCTGCAAAGGAAAACGTGCACCACACTGGCTAATGAAGCTCCTTCTTTCACGCTTTTATCTTCCAGATATTTGGGTTCTGGGTCTGGATCCTGGTAGCCAACACCCAGGTAGCAAACCCATTGCTGCAAGGATGAGTGATGTATGTCTCACTCACCTTGTTTCTCATCTCCCTGATGTTCCTCTTGTCTTCCTTGTTTGGATTTTACAAAAGATTTGAATCCTGGAGAGTTCTGGTAAGAACCAGCAGCATGGCTCCTCCTGGGTGGATGTCCTGGGTTGAGTGAGGACAATTGGTCTTTCTGGGCAGGGAGGGATCCTGGGCTAGGCTCCTATGGAACCAAGACTTTTTATCTTAGTATGTTTACTACCAGGCCAAAATGAAGACATTTCTCTGCAAGAGTAAATCATTCCTTGTATTCCCCTTCACTGCCTTCCATGTTAGGAGAATACACAAGGCCCTGTGATCAAGCATATTCTTATGTGTTTCCCCTAAATTTTCTTCCTGGTAAAATCCTTGGAGCAACACTGAAGAAAAAGCTAGTAGGAAAAAAATCACTCCATTCTCCAGGCTCTATCGCAATCCCTGTGACAGGTTATTTCTTCCATATCCCACATAAATTTTATGCAAAAATATATATAGAGAGAATACTTTACAAATAATTTTGGATGTAGATGCTTTCATTTAATATTACATCATTAATTTTTATGTTGTTGCATCATCTCAAAAAATCATTTAGAAGTGTTCCATATTGAACAATTAAAGACATATTTAAAAGTACAAAATATTGTATTATAGGCCCTCATTTAGCCATAACCAAGATTCCAGCATTATCAAGATCTTACCACATTTGTTTCATCTAGCCTTTGTTCCCACTAAGGAATTTTAAGGCAAACTCTAGGCATCATGTCATTCTATTCCACACACTTCAGAGTGTTTTCAGAAAACCCCGCAAACTTTCCCACATTATCACATGTATACAAAGTTAACAATTCCTCAGCATACCTAAGATAGTATACAGTGGTTCCCCCTATCTCTGGAGGATAAGTCCCAAGACCCCCAGGGGATGCCTGAATCCTCAGATAGTACTGAACCCCGATTATGCTATGCATGCACTTCTTTTTTCTTCTTCGCAATTTCACAGATAGACAATTCATTCTTAATGTAGATCTTAACAACCTCAGCACATTTTTTTCTTTCCTTATTATGTTGAAAACTTTCACCTTTTCACTTAAAGAAAGCACTCTATGACTTCTCTTTGGCATACCCAAATTGCCAGCATCACTACTCTTGCAATTTGGGGCCATTATGAAGTAAAATAAGGATTCTTTGAATGCAAGCACTGCAGTACCACAACAGTCAATCTGATAGCCCAGATGGGTACAAAGTGACTAACATGGGTGGCACAGACAGTGTAGATGTGCTGACAAATGGATGATTCACTGGGATGATATGTCCCAGGTGGCACAGGTTGGGACAGTGCAAGATTTCATCATGATACTCAGAAAGGCACACATTTAATTGTTAATTTCTGGAATTTTTCATTTAATATGTCAGACCAAGATTGACTTTGGATAACTGAAACATACTGATCTTTATTAATCTGCCACTGATTATGACATAGACATTACGTTTAAAACACTGTGTATTAGTCTGTTCTCACACTGCTATGAAGAACTACCTGAGACTGAGTAAATTATAAAGAAAAGAGGTTTTAATTGACTCATAGTTCCTCATGGTTAGGGAGGCCTCAGGAAACTTACAATCATGGTGGAAGGTGAAGGGAAAGCAAGGCACACCTTACATGGCAACAGGAGAGAGGTGGGAGGTGAAAGTGCCATACTTTTAAACAATCAGATCCCATGAGAACTCATTCACTATCATGAGAACAGCATAGGTGAAACTGCCCCCATGATCCAATCACCTCCCACCAGGTCCCTCCCTTGATACATGTGGATTACAATTGGAGACGAGATTTGGATGGGGACAAAGAGCCAAACCATATCATTACACCCCCATCCCCTCCCAAATCTCATGTCCAGTCTTTTTGCTAAAGCATAGCAAGAGTGACCTTTATTCCAGTTCCCAATAATTTCCTCATCTCCATCTGAGACCACCTCAGCCTGGATTTCATTGTCCATATCACTATCAACATTTTGGTCAAAATCATTCAACAAGTCTCTAGGTAGTTCCAAACTTTCCCACATAATCCTGTCTTCTTCTGAGTGTTCCAAACTGTTCGAAACTCTGTCCATTACTCCGTTCCAAAGTCACTTCCACATTTTCAGGTATCTTTATAGCAGTGCCTATATAGTGCACCAATTTTCTGTATTAGTCTGTTCTCACACTGCTATAAAGAAGTATCTGAGACTGGATAATTTATAAAGAAAAGAGGTTTAATTGGCTCACAGTTCTGCATGGCTGGGGAGGTCTCAGGAGACTTACAATCATGGTGGAAGGTGAAGGAGAAACAAGGCATCCTTACATGGCAGCAGAAGAGAATGGGGAAGTATCACACTTTTAAACCATCAGATCCTATGAGAACTCCCTCACTATCATGAGAGCAGCATGGAGAAACCGCCCCCATGATCCAATCATCTCCCACCAGGTCCCTCCCTCAACACGTGGGGATTACAATTCGAGATGTGATTTGGGTGGGGACACATAGCCAAACCAAATCACACTGCAAACAAAAAAAGCGGGAGTTTGTGGGGCTGGCCTGCCTCGTTTGCTCATTCTTTACAGCTATGTAGCCAAAGAGGAAAGTGCTCACCTGAGTGACGTGGCCATGCATGACTCTGCTCTGCATTTCCAGAACAGCCTGCACCATGGGACCACTGGCATTCTGCACATGAGTGCTGCTGTCCTACAAGTACATGTCACGATCATGTCTGAGGCCCAGGACCTGAGAAACTACTACATTAACATGGCAGCCTTGGTGAGTGAGCTGGCTGTGGACAGCAAGTCTTGGCTGGAGGATGTTTAGTGCAGGAGGCCTAACTCTGCTTATGCTGTATAGACCCCAAGCCCTCAAGCGGAAGGAGCCATGGGGGCAGGGGAGAGGGATGCTTGTCCCCGTAAACATGTGCACCCACATTCAGGGGTCCTCTTTTACCTTATATCATTCCCACCCCAGTTTTCCTCTCTCTTAGGCCCCCCCACATTGTCTGCAGAATTTTTTTTTCCAAAACATAAATTGGAACAGGTGTCTCTCTCCTACTGAAAATCCTTCAATGGCTCCTACTGCCTTTGGAATGGGGCCCACATCCCTCAGCAGGACTGAACTATTCCAGTGTCCTTTGTGTAAATCACAGAACCCTACAGGGGTAATGTACTGGTTGCGGGACCACAACGAGGTGGTCCAGCCACGGTGGAGACAGCAGGGCCCCCAGGCTTCAGGTCCCCTGGGGCGTCCTGAGTCTGCCACTTACCAGCCAGCTCTCCTCTCCTTCCCTTGTGGGATGGCGCCCTCACATGGCAGAGAGCTCACAGCGACACATTCCTCCTTTGAAGTGTCTATTAGTCAATTTTCACGCTGCCAATAAAGACATACCCAAGGCTGAGCAATTTACAAAAGAAAGAGGTTTATTGCACTCACAGTTCCACATGGCTGGGGAGGCCTCACAATCATGGCAGAAGGCAAGGAGAGCAAGTCACATCTTACATGGATGGCAGCAGGCAAAAAGAGAGCTTGTGCAGAGACACTCTCATTTTTAAAACTATCAGATCTCATGAGACCCATTCACTATCACAAGGATAGCACGGGAAAGACCCACTCCCATGATTCAATCATCTCCCACTGGGTCCCTCCCACAACACGAGGGAATTATGGGAGCTACAGGATGAGATTTGGGTGGGGACACAGAGCCAAACCATAGCAGAGTGGCCTGACCTTCCTGAATCCTACCTTGAAAGCTTCCAAGGAAGGACTCCAACACCAAGGCTACATCTCTTCCCATCCCTGGATCCGTCACTGTGGCCAGAAGGCCCCATGTTGGCCTGGTGGCTCTTACAGGCTCATGTGGCCATGGCAGGAGGAAGATGTACATGGTGGGGTGCTGTCTTCAGAGTAAGTATGGGGTTCCAGGGAGCACTGTGACCCTGTGGAGTGGCCACAAGATATCTCAGCTGCCTTCCAGCCTGTCTGCCTCCCTTCCCTCCTCATCAGGTGAGTTTAACTTCCTAAACCTGCAAGTCCAGAAATGACCCCTGGGGCCCTCCATGACCCAGCCTGTCCCCAGCAAGGCCCCCTGCTGTTCACCCATGGTCAGCTGCTCCAGCTACACCACCCTCCTCACTGCCCATGAGCACACAGACATGCACTTGCGTGGGACCTTGGCAGGGGTAACTGCCTGGTGGCTCCTGCCTCCTTCTGTCCTCTTGACAGGGCCTTCCCTGATGGCCCCTCCCCTGAAACCTTGGCATTCCACTTTCCCCTTCCCTGCTTCATTTTCTCCTGGACATTTACCTCCATCTAACCCATTTATGTGCTACTCATCTATCTTGCTGCTGCTATCTGCATCTTATCTCTCAACTGTAAGCTCCAAGAGGGCAGGAATTTTTGAATATTTTCTCCACTGTTATACCCACAGTTGTTCTTGAAGGAAAGCAGGTGGATAAAAAATATTTGTTGACTGACTGAATGAGGAGCATGTGAGTGGACAGTGGGGCAGAGTGGGGCTGGGATGGTTGGCAGGGCCGGAAAGGTGAAGGTGACGGCCCTACCCTGAGAAAAGAGCAGAGCCATCACACAGCTTCAACGTGGGGCAACACGGTCATGTTCTCCCCATGAGTGAGAAGTGTCCTCAGTTGTCCACTTCTGCCTGCCCTGCCCAAATTGTGGAGCAGATTTGAGGGGCAGGGCAGGCAGAAGTGGAAAAGTGAGGCCATGAGGAGTTCTGGCCTGGGATGCCGGTGGCTGAGACAAGGGAGAAATGCATGTCCCATGAGCTAGGCAGGGAAATCAGTAGCCTTTGGGGTGGCTTTGCATATGGCCGGCAAGGGAGGCAGGAGGAGTCAGGGGCCACAGGCATCAGGCTCAGAGAGCAGGGTGAGAAGAGGACCCTGGGGCCCACTGGGCTTGTGAGGCTTGTGAAGAAATGTCAGAGGCTCAGTGTGAGCCAGGAAGAACTGGAAGAGGTCTGCACATTCACAAGGAGTTGACGAGCTGCTCAGAGCGGAGTTCTGGGCCAGCGAGTGGAGCTGTAGGGGCGGTCAGAGCATGGGTTTTCTGGAGGTGGGTAGAGGAGAGCGGGCCTCAGGCAGGAGGTCAGCGTGGGATGTGGGCCAAGGGCCGGGGTGGAGGTGAGCCTGCTTCACAGCCAGGTGCAGATGAGACAGAGACTGCAGTCGGGGCAGGACACCAGGATGGCCCCAGGGACACCCTGATGGAGAGTTTCCAGGAGAGGGAGTCGTTGGCCAGGGATTTCTGCCCTCAGGCCAGGCAGGAGGCTAGGAGGCAGGGTCATGCGTAGCCTCCTGGGCATCAGGGCTGAGGGTCCCCGGGGGTGGGCAGGAGCTGGCATTGCTGTCTCTGTCATTCTCCACCTCCTTCCAGTTCTTTGCCTTCGTTGCCATGCTGCTCTACATTCTGCATGCCTCCAGCATTTTTACCACCGATGCACAGGCACCAGGCCAAGGGGGAAATGCTCTTTGAAAGTCCTGATTATTTCTCCCCAAAAGCAGCTTCCAATGCTCGCCATCTGGATGATAAACAGAAGATCCACTAAAACATCCATGGGATTAACAGAGCATCCTTGCAGACTAAGCGAAGACACCATACTTTGGACATTTAAATTCACTCTACTGAATAAGAGGAAGCTTTTATTTTCTTTTTCCTGGGAAAGTAACTGTCTCTTGAAATTATCTGACCATGAACTTGCTCTTCTAGCAAACTCACATCAAAGCCCTCACTGCTGAGAATCCCAGCTCCACTGTCAAGCCTGTTTGGGGATTTTGCCTCAGCTGTGGGCTTCCCTAGAGTAGGTTCAGGGGAATACTCAGCCTGATTATCTTAAAATTGAAGAGGTGCAACCAAGGTCTTCAGATCTAATGCAGATGCACAGACCTTGTTCCTGGTCCTTGTTCAGCCTGAGCTAGGGAGCTGTGGTCCTGAGTTCCCAGGGAGGCTGAGAGGGTCAAGCCACCCTGCCCACTGGCCTCCCACTTCCCCTCCCCTTTCTTCTCCAGCATTGAGATCCAAGGAAAATCTACATGAAGCCAATTTTGAGGGTAGATTTGTGGGGAAAATTAATCATTATACAGTAAGATCTGGGGCTTGAGAGGTGGAGAGTGGGGAGGGAAGGGCATAGCCTGCTACTCCGTGAGTCTGACATCTCAGAAACTGCACAGCTGCTGGATGCCTGGGTCAGGATTCCAAGACCTCTTAAGGACTAGAAAATGCCTGGTTCCTCAGAAAAGACCCTCAGAGAGGAAGGTGAAAACATTACATCCAATGATTCTCCAGCCACAACCGCATTGGAAGAAAAGGCTGCCACATCATCTCAGTGAGGAGTGAAGGACCCATGTCCCAGGGACCGTGCTCCTTCACCTGCACTCACCCCCCTCACATTCTCTTAAGCACCTGGTGGCCCTCCGAGGCCTGGCAGAATGGTGGTGCCCACACGGTTGGGCCAGGGCTCACCAAGACCTCAACGGGCAAAGTTGTGCACACTGAAATAGCAAATCAAGGTGCTTGGTTTTAAAGTGAATGTTTTTCTAAAGAAAGCTGTGCTCTTCTGCTGACCGAGATGAGCAGGGCACAGCCCTGTAACTGCATGTGCCTTCTGTCATTTGGAATGAAATAAATTATGAGAAAGTGGCTTGTCTTAACTGATTCGAGTGCTTACAGTTTTGTATCAACCTTTTTCCCCTCCTGGGGTTTGCGGGGGCAGGGACAGAACTACAGGAGTCATGGGAAAGAAAATTCGGGCTTTATTACTGCTCACTGCTCACTTTCTGATCACTCTGATACTTTTTTTTTGCAATCTGATACCTTGAAAAGCCACCATATGTCTCTCCTTTTGTTGCCGGGCAGCTGTCTAGGATGATCACTGTTTAATATTTACTAAGTAGCCACATGCAAATAAAAGTTGTTTGTGTGGTAAAAAGGAGCAGTCGGTCGACTTCATCTTGTTAGCATCTGGAACTGGCCATCAGGTCCTAGGTGCTGTCAGTAATTTCACCAAAAGCACTCCTTGGAGCATTTCACAACCCAAGTTTTGAGCATGGGAGCTCAGCCCACCCGGCCTTGCTTCTAGAGCAAGAGCGAAGGGAGGTCACATTTGTCTCCAAGGCTTTGGGTTTATAATGTCATTTGCACTTCAGTAAGGACAGTTTTGGTGCAAGTTCCAGAAACCAAACTCACACAGCTTAGGCAAAAATGAGAGTGCACCAGTAGGGGCTGGGAGAGGTGAAGAGGGTTCAGCAGGAGGAGAGCTGACCCCTGCATGGCTTTCTGCTGCACATTGGCCATCATCTCCTGCCACACTGCAAGACTTGCCCAAGTCTCCACAAACACTGGCCTCCCATCCCCTGTACAGACACTAGAGGCTCAGCCTGGGCCCCCAGGGTGCACCTGCAGCTGCTGCAGTGCTGCTACCTTTCTGCCTTGAGGGGCAGCCCTCCCCTCAGTGTAGGGGTCTCCCCAGGCTCTCGTCTTCTGAAGGGAACACCCCGAGGCTCTCCACAGGCTCCTCAGAGGCCCCAGCTGGAGTGGGCTCTGGCGTAAACTTCACGGGCTTTCTCCTTTCCAGGCGCTGCACCCGTGGTTCCCCCTGGGCTTCCCAGGATCCTGCACCCAAGTCTTGTCTCAGGGTTGGCTTTGGGGGAAACTTAGACCCAGATATCCTACAACCATCTCCTGAGGCCCCAGCATGTGCTGGGCACTGGGGTGCAGTACCTTGAAACACAGGGTCCCACCAGCCACACCAGATGCCCCACACGGATCAAGCAGCTCTGACTGGCAGTTTTGTCCAGGACAGCCAGAGGCTCAACTGGGCTCTGATCTTTAAAAGATAGAGGAAAAAGCACAATAAAATGTTAAAATTTGAACAAAAAACAACATCCTAATCTCTGGGATTTGCTGCAGAGAAAACTGGCAGCCCTCCTTCCCACCCCGGAAGGAATCTGCAGAGAAGCACATCTCAGTAATAACTAGATGCTGGACTTGAGAGTCAAAGGCCAGCTCCTATTCAAAGGGAGGGACTATGAGGGAGCATTACCAGTTCCTCCCCCAAATCTGCAGAGCTCAGATCCCAATTTGTGCTGCTAGATTCACTCAGTTGGATCTGGTCCTCCTTGGGACACCAGCAGGTGATGAGCTCCCTTGCTCCAGAGCCTCTCTCTCCCTCCATCAGTCATCTCCAGTGCTGCACATGCCTCTGTCCAAGCCTGATTCCTGACACCGTGCCTACCCATCACCCTCCATCACTTCCTGGGCTGGGAGAAGGGTGTGATGTTTTCATGGTGATACTGGACCACCCCCGTGCAGAGGCTTAATCACCATAAATTTTACTGATTCAGTGGCCCAGGGCTCTGTGTATAGGTAGGAAATGGGATTGTAAACCCCTCTATCTCCCCATGTATGTTTGTGTTCTCAGAGAAGGAATGTTGGAACTAGTGGCAAAATACCTGGGGTGAGTCAAGGCCCCACATAGATGCCTCTTCTGTTATAACTTACTTGCCAGGAGGGTCCAGGAAACACACTGATTTCTGAGTCCACATCTGGGATCTCCATCCCCTGAAGGGCCACACATCCAGCTCACTGGTTCCAACCCACCTTACTGAGTCCCACTGACCAGAGTCCACCCTCATTCCACCCCAGTTTCTGTGCCTTGGGCCACGCTTGTGGGAGATTCTAGCCAGGTGGAGTATCTCTGGCTTGTCCCCTCCCTGCCCTGCCTTGTCCCCTCCCTGCCCTGCCTTGCCTGCTACAGACCCCAAGAAACTCCACCCTGCTCCCCAGTCCTCCCCTCCCAGCCTCCTTCCTGCCTGGCCATCCTGAGCCCTGCTTAGCACAATGACAATGCCGCCTCCCTTGTTGGGTCACAGCCACTCCTCAGAGGCATCACGTCCTCATCTGACAGATGAGGAAAAGCCTAGATTTCACATCCAGAACACATTGCAGTCAACACTTAGATCAAGGCTTCTTAAATGCCATCCTCTGTATTTCTCCACCTTTTCTTTCTCATCTCAGCCTTTAGCCATAAGACATTTTCAAAGGAGAGACCCAGTTTATCAGAACATGCAAAACATCATCCCAGGAACATTAACTGTCCCGGGGCATTCTGTCTTCTCAGGCGATTTGATAAATTAAATGTGTGGTTTTAAGTGTCTGAAACTTCTGTGACAGTCAGTGCCCCGGACACCCATTCCTGCCTTCTCCTTTGCTAGCACACTCCTGAGATTGTACTGTGCCTGGGCTCCCTGGCAGCCAGAGCTCAATTCTGGCCACTGAGAGAGAAGCCAAGGTCTGCTCCAGGGCTGGGGTTGCTTTCTGGATATGGTGGTCAGATACAGCTGGCTGTCATAGACTGACTTTCTGGGGACAGACTATGAGACGGAGAGCCCTGTGCATGCAGGAGGTCTACTGTGGAGGCTTTCGGGAGATGCACCTGGGACAGATGAGGGAGGCAGGATGGGGCAGTGGGAAAAGCTGGCTGACAATGAGGTTGCAGCTGAGGCTGTGGCTGACACTGCAGGGAGCTCTGGAGCTGGTTGGCCCTGCAGCTGCCCTGCCTTGAGTCAAGTGGGCAGAGCCTTCGTCTCTCACATCAGCCGGTAGTTCCCAGGCAGGGGTGAAGGCATCTGTAGCAGCTGCTCTTCCCAGCAGCTGTAGGGAATGCCTTGGCTTGAACAGGTAACCTGGGCAGGGTGCCACCACATCCACTACACTGCCACCTCCTCTTCCTGCCTTGGACAAGGACTTCATGGCCAAAGAGATGGCAAAAATAGAAGCCCAGATGCTGACAGCTCTTTGACCAACACCAGCCACCTCTTTGCTTGAACTTCATAAGAAGTCCAAGATGACAAAATCCATTCCCCACTATGCTCAGCTCATGATACATGCAGCCAAATGCACTGCAGCCTGGTAGAAGTGCGCTTTTCTACCTTCCACTTCCTCCAAAGGCCCACCAGGGCCTTCCTTCCAAAGCCTGGTCCTCCCTCAGGCCTGTAGAGACTCTACCTCCGGAATGGACCTGGAATTGGTCTTCTTCCTCCTACCTCCCAGGCCCTGCCCATGCCATCACCACTCGGTATTGCAGAACCTGCATCCTAGAGTCAGGTAGCATCTCCAAGGATTCGGGCCAGTCTCTCAGCCATGGTCAGATTCTGCCCATCTCTGGCCCCAAATTCTTCCCTGCCCTCAGGATAAAGTACAAACCTTTTGGAAAGTGACTTCCCAGGCCTTAATTGCAGGTATGACCTTGCCTATGTCCAGCTGCATCTCCTGCTACCCACATCGCCCAGCCCTGATGGTTCAGTGTCAGCACAGCAGCTGTGGCCAGCTCAGCCCTGCTGCTGTATCCATGCACACGGTGGACATTCTACTCCCTCTCCTTGGGAACATGAAGCCCTCTTCTTGTCTCTTCTTGTCTACATGAAAAACTCTTGTTATCTTTTTATCTCAAAGTCTTACTCAACCCTCCAGCCCTTCTGTGCAGTTAATCATTGCCTCCTTGGGTGCCTTTGCACCCAGGGTGCATGCTGTGCTGTGCTGCGTTACCTGCTCATGCAGTGCTGGTCTCCCCCACAAGACTATGAGATTCCACGAGCAGGGGTTTCATTCTTGGATGTTTTTATCATCTTTGCCCTTCCCTATCCCCAGCACTCTCCCCTGACCCCACCAACCTCAGCTCTGAGTGCTCTGCTCACACTGTTGACAGGAATGGGGACTTGCAAAAGCCACAGCCAGGCTACAGGGATGGATGACATGGCTGGCAGTTAAGCCCTCCCAGTCCTTACCCCCAACCCACGGTCTACATCTCAGGGGAAAAGGGGTATTCTCTGCTTCTTTCCTTTTCTCCTTGGCCTGCACTATGGTGGATTAGTTCCTTTCACTCTAGCTTCCCATCTGTACAAAAAGGAAGAGACTGGCCTGCCACCGCCAGGACCCAGTCCAGCTTTGGTGGCCCTAGAGGGCCATGCACCATGCATAGCCAAGGCTGTCCTGGCTGTAGGGAAGGCTGGCCAGCTGAGGAAGGGCCCAGCTTGATTCCAGGCCACCCCTGGCTCTGGGCCCAGCACTAGTAGGTGTTGACTTAAAAGGAAGAGTTTGAGGCATAAAATATAAAGAGTTTATTTGAGCCAAAGTGAGGACAGCTGCTGGGAAGACTCAGACCCAAGTAAGCTTGGAAATGAGCTTCACTGGATCTTCGTTATGAGCAGTTTTTTAAAGGCCAAAAGGGGGGACAACAAGTAGGCTGATATAAATGCATCAGGAATTCTCACTGGTTTACAGAAATAACATTGAGGCCAGGCACAGTGGTTCACGCCTGTAATCCCAGAATTTTGGGAGGCTGAGGCAGGCGGATAACTTGAGGTCAGGAGTTTAAGAACAGCCTGGCCAACATGGTGAAACCCTGTCTCTACTAAAAATACAAAAAAAAAAAAAAAAACAAGTGTGGGCAGCAGGCTCAGCTGCACAAACTGGCATCTCCAAGGGGCCTGGAAGGCCTGGACAGGCAAGGTGAGTCCCCCCACCAGGGGAATCCCGAGTGTGTGGGCAGCCAGCAGTCCAGAGCTGAGTGCAAAGGGCCAGCAAAGGGAGAGTTCCATCAAGGAACCACAGATGGGATCCCCATCACAAAAGCATCATGGCATGAGAGACTGAGCCTGCTCAGGGCACAACCTGGCAGAGAGAACTCCAGAGAGCCCCAGAGGCCCAGGGTTCAGCCTTTTCCCCTGCTCACTGGCCCTGGGCAGAGAAGAAGGGGTGGAGAGAGAGGGTGGAGCCAAAAGAACTGTTATTAAATAGAAGAAAAGGTAAAGTGAGAATGAGAGAAAGCCCCTTCTACTGAAGGTTTCTAAGCCTGGGCTACTGAAGGTTTCTAACCCTGGGGAGGGGGATGTTTGGATTGGAAGATTGCAGCTTTGGTGTCAGACTGCACTGGATTTTCTAAGACCCGAAAAACAAAAACATTTCTTAATACCTGAGAGCCACGTGTGGCTACTGAGCCCTCGAAATGAGGCTGGTCCAAATAGAGATGTGCTGTGAGTGTAAAATATACACTGAAGGCCAAAGAATTGGCACAGAAAGAAAGAATGTAACATATCTAAAACATTCTTCTATTAATGTATATGTGTAAATGATAACGTCTTAGATATCTTGGAGTTAAATAAAATATTTATTCAAGTTTATTCTACTTGTCCTATTTTACTTTTCCTAATGAGCCACTAGAGCATGTAAACTCAAGTCTGCAGCCTCTGTGGCTCAGGCCATCTTTCTCTTGGACACCGCTGCAGTGAGGAGACCGCCGAGATTTCTCCCAGGGCAAGGAGGAGGGCTCTGCTTGGCATTTAAGGGGCTGGGGGGGAGGAGAAGAAAAGTTACTTTCCCATTTTCCCAACAGACTATACCATGCATTGATGACACAGGCCATCAGAAGCAGCTGCATGTGAATTTCCCACCATCCATTTACTTTACTGTTCGGATCAGTTACTGTTCTGGATGAAAGCATGGGCAGGTGGTCTGGTAATTCTTGGGTGATAAAAACTGGATCCAGTGTTGAGTCTCCTTCTCTCCTCCTGCCAGTTCCCAACCCCCGCTCCAGCGTGCTGCAGCCAAGGAGTGGCATGGTGGGCTGCATCACTCTCCTTCAGGCCTTCTTGTCAAAGCGATTTTCACCCTCCCAATATGGAAACGGGAAAGGGAGGACGGAATGGCGGCAGCTGCGGTTTCACTTGGTGGGGCCTGCGGTGTGGTCTGGCCCTGGCAGAGGTGGAGGCGGCCTCTTTCTCAGGCAGGTGTTCTCCTGACTTCTGTGGAGATTCCCCCCCACCCTCATCCCACCACCCTTGCCCTCCAGGTGCTGCACTGCGCACCTTTGGGTGCAGACACTGAGGAGGGAGCAGGCGCTCTGATTAGCTTGGTTGCTTACTCCCTCAGCCCCTGGGCAGCCAGCCTTACCTCCAGCCCCTCAGATGGTCCCTTCCCACAGGAGCTGCCACCACCTCGGGCCACCTCACTCTCTTACCTGGCCTCTGGTTGATGTGAACATTGTGGTTCTTCTTTCCCATGATCCACTTGGGCTCCAACGTGAGAGCTGGCCGCCATGAATAGCCTGTTGTTCGTTCTCTGGCTTGTCCAAGCTTGGATCTGAGGCCAGTCCCTATGTCCCTCAAGCTGTGCTGCGCGGGTCCCAGGTTAAACTCTTCAAGCAAGCTCCTTAACGCCTTTACTTCAGATGAAGAAGACCAGCCGCACCCCTCTCCCTCCCCTTGGGATGGATCCTGGCTCCCAAAAAACTCTTTCTGAGGCCCACCTCTCAGCCTTTCCTCCCTTGATGAGAGTGAGCTTTGAGGAGTCCTGCGAAGCATTTTCCCCAGTCCCTCCATGGAGATTTTGCAGGTGGTTGCCCCAGAAGGAAAACACAATTAATCGCAAAGCTCTCTCGGGATATTTGACAGGAAAGGAGACGCTAACGTTGAGGAAAGCCAGAAGCGCAGCGGATTTGGGGGTTCCCATGACAGCCACCCGCCCAGTCCTGGCAAAATCCCCCTTATAAGTGTATCCTAAAGCGGAGCTACTCTGCGGCCATCTCCAATCTCCCTTTCTGGGCCTCATCAACCAGCAAGCGCCTGACACACCTGACGTCATGGGGCCGCGATCCAGCACTTGCAGACGGCTCCGCTCTCGGCAGGGGCTCCAGTCTCTCTTACAGAACATTTTCGTTCTGGCACAGCTGTGCACCTGCGCGGTAACACCCTCTGTGCTTTCAGATGGTCAAGTCGAGAACCCGGTCCTCAGCTTCTAATAGATTGTACTTGACCCTCCTCCCTTGACGCTAGAGGGGTCTACCCCTTCCTGAAAGGTGGGGTTGTTATCTCTGGCTGCCTCCACTGAACTTTCCGTGTAAGCATCTACTGCACACATGCAAAGCAAAAAGGACTCACTCCCTTTTATGTGTATATATTTATAGAATGCATTTGAACATCTTTCCATGTGATTGTAGTGTAGTGTACACATTGTAGCGTTTCCTCATAATGGATCCCAGAATCCCTACAAGGCAGGTGTAATGAAACCCCCTCCCAGCCTGGCTTAAGTCAACCTGTTTCTATTACAGTCGTTTAAAAAGCAGCGAGGGAAGCAGGCTCTGGCCAGTGGCCTTCGATAAGCCCTGGATGTCGTGCTCTTTGCCCAGCCTGTGCCCTGGCCATCCCCCTGACCGAGAGCTGCCTGTCCCCCAGGGTCACCACCACTAGCTTCCCCCTCTGCACTGCCCACCCCTCTCCTCCCTGTCTCTGAGTCACCATGGCCCAGGAAGATTTAGAATAAAGTACAGAATTATTTCAGAACCAGCCAAACCCCAAATAATATTAATTTTTCATGTAAATTCACACATAATTCACAAAATCTAGGTGTCTTGTCACGTTTAAAAGAAATTGGCCCTAATGGCTTTTTTTTTTTTTTTTGAGACGGAGTCTCGGTCTGTCGCCCGGCCTGGAGTGCAGTGGGGCGATCTCGGCTCACTACAAGCTCCGCCTCCCGGGTTCACGCCATTCTCCTGCCTCAGCCTCCCGAGTAGCTGGGACTACAGGCGCCCGCCACCACGCCCGGCTAATTTTTTGCATTTTTAGTACAGACGGGGTTTCACCATGTTAGCCAGGATGGCTTCGGTCTCCTGACCTCGTGATCCGCCCTCCTAGGCCTCCCAAAATTCTGGGATTACAGGCGTGAGCCACCGCGCCCGGCCCCCTAGTGGCCTTTTTAATTTTTTTTCCATGTGTTCACTTCCCGGTCCGGCGTCCATCCTGATGCCCGAGGCAGAAGGATGCTTGACCTCCAGATAAGCCAGGCGCCGCTGTGCGTTCATTCCCGGCTGCATTGGTGGCGACCGCAGCGGCTTGGGCGGCGACTCTCTCCGGCCAGCGGCGGCGGTAGGAGGCACCGGCAGCAGTGTAGGGACTGAATCCGAGCCGCGCTGCGTTACCTCCCTCTCTGGCTCCTTCCCCCCTACCTTGCTCGCCAGCTCCCTGCGTGGCTCGCTTTCCCCCTCCGTGGCTCGCTTTCCTCCTCCGTGGCTCGCTTTCCTGCTTCGGCCGCCCGCCGGTGTGATGTGCCGCCGCCGCTGCCCCCGCCGGCGCTTACTGACAGACCGGGGGCTCGCCCGCGCCCGCCCGGGACCGACCCCGCTGCTCGCCGCCGCGCCTCTGAGGGAAAAATGTATACACAAATGAATATGTAGCAATTAAGCTGAAGCCCATGAAACCAAAGCACCACAGCTACATTTGGAAAACAGATTCTATAAGCAATTAGGACCTGGAGATGGTATACCTCAAGTTTACTATTTCTGCCCTTATGGTAAATACAATGCTGTGGCGCTGGAACTGCTGGGACCTAGTTTGGAATATTTGTTTGACTTGTGTGACAGAACATTTTCTTTTAAAACACTTCTCATGATAGCTATACAACTGATTTCTCTCATGGAATTTGTCCATTCAAAGAACTTGATATACAGAGATGTAAAACCCGAGAACTTCTTAATAGGATGACCAGGAAACAAAGCCCAGCAAGTTATTCATGTTATAGATTTTGGTTTGGCAAAGGAATATATTGATCCAGAGACAAAGAAACACATATCATACAGAGAGCACAAGGGCCCTACAGGAACAGCTAGATATATGAGCATAAAAACACATTTAGGAAAAGGACAAAGTAGAAGACATGATTTAGAAGCTTTAGGTCATATGTTCATGTATTTTCTGAGATTGCTTGGATTCCAGATATGCTGGAGGAGGAAAAAATACCTGGTTCCTATGCTCTCATCTGATTAATAGCTTTTGAACTTGAACTGGCCTGATTTCTTTCTCCTCTGCCCAATGCCAGAAAGCAGAAGGGAGGAATTGAGATAAAATAGCTAAATACAAAAGACAACAGCTAAATACAAAAGTCTTCCTTGGCAAGGCTTGAGGCTGACACATTAGAGAAGAGGTATCAGAAAATTGGAGATACAAAACGGGCTACACCAATAGAAGTGTTATGTGAAAATTTTCCAGAAATGGCAACATATCTTCGTTATGTAAGAAGGTTAGATTTTTTTTTGAAAAACCAGACTATGACTACTTACGAGAGCTTTTAACTGACTTGTTTGGTTGAAAAGGATATATGTTTGATTATGAATATGACTGGATTGGTGAACAGTTGCCTACTCCAGTGGGTGCAGTTCAGCAAGATCCTGCTCTGTCATCAAACAGAGAAGCACATCAACACAGAGATAAGATGCAACAATCCAAAAACCAGGTTGTAAGTTCTACAAATGGAGAGTTAAACACAGATGACCCCACCACAGGACATCCAAATGCACCCCTCACAGCCCCTACTGAAGTAGAAGTGATGGATGAAACCAAGTGCTGCTGTTTTTTCAAATGAAGGAAAAGGAAAGCCATACGGCACCACAAATGACTCTGGACACAGATCCTGGGGAGTTACTTACATGTTCATCTGCTGTCTTGTGATTAAAATCATCTCTGTAGGTGGAACAGGAATTAAAAGAAATTAAAGAATGTGTAAGCAAAAACTCAGTTATATGTAAGAAAACCCAGTTCCCCTTGAGGAAGAGAAAGAGCTGGAGTCCTTTTAAATAAACGGCCTGTTTTTCCTTCTGTGGCTAGTGAGCTTTATCTCTCCCTTTCCCAGGCATTGTGAAGACTGTTTCTCTAGCTGTGCAGCTGCAAGGTCATCTCAAGTTGTAAAACATGTTGTTCCTTGAAAAGTAAGACATAATGTAATGCATGTCTTAATTGAATAACTGTCTTTGTTTCTCGCTTCTGTAATATGCTTCCCCCTGCATAGATCTCCCCCCACCCCATGAAATGCTTAAAAGGTAGCTTGACTCTTTGTTTGGAGCTCAGTCCTTTGGATGTTAATCTGACTGGGTCAGTGCACCTAAATAATTAAATAATTCCTCCTCAACCCCTCGGTCTGTCTGATTCCTTAATAATCCCACAGCATAGTGACCGCATATATTTTCAAGGACTCACTCTTAGAAGCAAAAATGTCATACTTTCATTCTTCATTCTGTGGTTGTGTTATATTCATTTTTTTGTTCTAATTTAACTTTTATGGAAGCTTTGAAGTTTTGTCAAAACATGAGTGCTTTGCCCATCAATGAATGGAATGGACCAATGAGGTGGTATTATGAATATAGTTCTATAGAACATTTTTCAGAAGTTCTTCTGTTGTAGAAAGCAGTACAGTATCTTAAGTGTCAACCAGTTATATACCTAATCTGGTTTTTTATAACTTGTGTAACAGCATAATCAAACAGGAATTTTTTTCTCAGTGGATAATACAACAGAGAAAACAGAGTTGCCCACATATTTAAAAGAAGTTACTCCTTGAGAAGTTTGTGTTTTGTGCCATCTGCATTGATTTCAGTATTACTGATGGTACTGTTATTCATAAGTCATATTAACATTCTGTCTGTGAAATCATGGTACATCACTGCCCAAAGGTACTGAGGAAAAGGCAATATGGGTTTGGCAGATGGTAGTGGTAAAATTAATCTTAAGTAGTTGGTAAATATGTGCTCCGCTTTTGTTGCACCACTA
Organism: Nomascus leucogenys; assembly: GCF_006542625.1. Lineage (NCBI taxonomy): Eukaryota > Metazoa > Chordata > Mammalia > Primates > Hylobatidae > Nomascus > Nomascus leucogenys. The sequence goes on from NW_022096321.1 coordinate 21,856, forward strand.
CATGAAGTACTGTGTTTCAGAAGTGGCAAAAGTGCTTATTTTAAAAAATGCAAAATATTTGTGTAATGTAACTTTATGCTTCCAAATAATAATGTATGTTAGCAAGAAATGAATACTTTGAGAAGTGACATATGTTGGAGTTATAAAGAAATACACTAAGGAGTAGTAATTGTGAGTCTTGTTGCAATGTACAAGATGGAAGCATAAAGAAATCTCACTGAAACCTACTGCTGATTTATTACATTCTCCCTTAAGCAGAAAACTTTAGATGTGCCATGCAATGGTGTCTGTGTAATTATTTTGCTCTTTGATTAAAAAAAAGACCCCCAGCAATAAAAAGTGGGTCACTCTATGCCCTCTGTGTACATTAGTCTCTTGTATTCAACTTTGCTGATTCTCTGGAATTTTCCTACTCTTTAGCATAATTTTGATGATTGAAAAATATTTTGGAGAGGATGGGTCAGGTGCTTTGCCTCCATAGTCTTTTGAAGTGACTGCATATGAACAACAACAAAAAATTCTATTAGAAAGGAAGCCCATTCCACTTTTCAAGTATGCTTTTTGTTGTTGTTGTTGTTGTTTGTTTGTTTGTTTTTTATGAGACAGTCTCACTCTGTCGCCCAGGCTGGAGTGCAGTGGCGCGGTCTAGGCTCACTGCAAGCTCTGCCTCCCGGATTCATGCCATTCTCCTCTCTCAGCCTCCTGAGTAGCTGGGACTACAGGTGCCCGCCACCACGCCCGGCTAATTTTTTCTATTTTTAGTAGAGACGGGGTCTCACTGTGTTAGCCAGGATGGTCCCTGGGAAGCCACTGAATGTCAGAGAGGCAAAGTGACCAGCCCCAGGATACACAGCAGCTGCTGGCAGGGTTGGTTCTCAAGTTGGTCTCTGAGTTTCTCATCCTCTGCCTGGGGTGGGAGCTCCTTCTCTGCAGAGGTCCTAGTGGTCTCTAATAAGTGCTTTCTTGAGATGTAATTCACACACGTAGGCTAGGCGCAGTGGCTCATGCCTGTAATCCCAGCACTGTGGGAGGCTGACGCAGGTGGATCACCTGAGGTCAGGAGTTCGAGACCAGCCTGGCCAACATGATGAAACCCCATCTCTACTAAAAATACAAAAATTATCCTGCCATGGTGGCACACACCTATAGGCCCAGCTACTGGGGAGGGTGAGGCAGGAGAATAGTTTGAACCTGGGAGGCGGAGGTTGCAGTGAACAGAGATTGTGCCACTACACTCCAGCTTGGGCAACAGAGCAAGACTTAGTCTCAAAAAAAACACAAACAAAAAACCAAAAAAAAAAAAAAAAAGAAGAAGAAAACAAAAATTCATACAACATACAGTTAACCCACTTAAATCACACAATCCAACCATCACCACAATCAAGTTTAGAACTTTTTTTAATCACCCCCAAAAGAAACCCCAATCCATCAGCCGTGACTCCCTATTTTCCCCAGCACCCCCCAAGCCCTAGGCAACCACTAATCTTTCTGTCTCTCTAGATTTGCTTATTCTGGACATTTCATGTAAATAGCATCACAATAGGTGGAATGTTGTAACTGGCGGCTTTTACACTTAGCGTGATGTTTTCAAGGTTCAACTATGTTGTACCTTCATTTCCTTTTATTGTGGAATAATATGCCATTGTGCAGATAGACCACACCGTGTTGATCTGTTCGCTGGTTGATGGACATTCGGGTTTTTTCCACTTTCTGACTCTTACGAATACTGCTGTCATGAGCCCTGGTGGTTTTAAAGGAAAAGTTTGTGGCCAGGTGTGGTGGTTTGTGCCTGTAATCCCAGCACTTTGGGAGGCCAAGGCGGGTGGATCACTTGAAGTCAGGAGTTCAAGACCAGCCTGGGCAGCATGGTGAAACCTCGTGTCTACTAAAAGTACAAAAATTAGCTGGGGTGGTGGTGCACACCTGTAGACCCGGCTATTCGGGAGGCTGAGGTGGGGGAATCACTTGAGCCTGGGAGTCAGAGGCTGCTGGGAGCCAAAATCATGCCATTGCACTCCATCTGGCCTGGGTGACAGAGCAAGACCATGTCTCAAAAAAAATTGGATTTTTGTTTCTTGCCAGTGCATGATAGCTGACATTCCCTTCAGCTTTTAAATTCTTTGATTAGACTGAATTTCTGCGTGTTCATTCCCTTGTGGTTGGGAAGTTCTACCTTGAGTCTAGCCTGTTTCTTCTTGCTACAGAATCCCCCTTTGTCTATCTCTCAGCCCGAGCAAATGCTTTGTGGCAACTTCTTGGTGACTTTTTCACTGACCTGCTTGGCAGGCTACTTTTGGGTGAAAATACCCTTTGCACTTTCTAAATCAAAGTGTGTGGGTTTAGCTGAATCTTTTGCCCAGTGTGAGGTCTCTCTCTCTACCTCATCCAGGTGAGCAAAAAATGCCCTTAAACTCTGTTGGCCCCAGTTAGGTTCCGCACGCCCCCTTCCTTTCCCAGCTGCTAGAGTATCCAAGCAGTGTATACAGAACCTGGAAGGCTGTCGGTTGCTTTATGATTTTTGTACACATCAGCACTTAATTTGGTGATGCAAATGCCGCCCACCACCCTGGCACCTCGTCGTTCATTTCCCCAGTTTGACCTCCCCACCTCCTGCCTTTGAGGTTACATAGAAGTCCCTGGCAGTGGGTCTTACATCACACTGGGGCAACCCCTCCCCCACCACCCACCCTTTTCCATTGCTCTGGAGGGGCGCTGGCTATAAAGTCTTGATATCAGGGTCTGGTCTTGCCCAGCCTTAGCCAACTCGAAGCGCCAATGACCTTGGGTTTGTTTAAACCACATTTCTGGCTTTTCCTAAAGGGGAACTTTTTTCCTTGTTGGATTAATCAGCTCTTTTTTTTTAGAACACCCAGGCTGAAGGGGGACAGGTGTTGGTATTTGGTTTGGGAGGCTCCTTGAGGGGGGATGGGCAGGAACCATGCTTGTGAATGGGGCAATACTGACCTCTCTCCCGGGATATTCAGTTTACTGATTTCTGAAAAATATATCTTTTTTACTGTTTCTCTCTCTCCTTTTTTTTTTTTTTAACTTTTAATGGCATTCCTTTTATTCCTAATTTATTCCCATGCCATAAGCTTTTGTTTCTTCAATTTCTTCTGGGATATATTTTTCTTCTGTGCAGCCTCCCCTTCTGATTTAGGAACAATTTGTTCCCTTTCAGGCAGGATCATCTGGATGTGGCAGGATGAGCTCAGGTATGGGTTAATCTGACCGACCCTGAGCTGTGTAGGTCCGGCGGCGCATCTTAGGTGCTGTGTTCAGTTGGATATGCTCAAGGACCAGAGAATCTGCATCTGAACCCTTAAGCTCAGCGTGACTCTCTGTATTTTTAAGCATGTGCAGCAGAAATTCAGTGCTCTTTTTGGGCCGCCGACCTTGTGGCCAGCCCCACTTCTTGGCCCGGGCACACCTACAAACTCCACCATTATAATGTCAGAATGGTACATGTTGTTTCTGTAAAGTGGCATCTTTCTGATACTTTGTGGCCTTTTGTATGTGCGTACCTTGATGGCCTGGGCACTTTCAGGAGTGTTCTTTTTTTTCTTTCTTTTTTTTTTTTGAGACGGAGTCTTGCTCTGTTGCCCAGGCTGGAGGGCAGTGGCATGATCTGGGCTCACTGCAAGCTCCGCCTCCCAGGTTCACGCCATTCTCCTGCCTCAGCCTCCTGAGTAGCTGGGACTACAGGTGCCCGCCACCGTGCCCGGCTAATTTTTTTTGTATTTTTAGTAGAGACGGGGTTTCACTGTGTTAGCCAGGATGGTCTTGATCTCTTAACCTCATGATCCGCCTGCCCCACCCTCCTAAAGTGCTGGGATTACAGGCGTGAGCCACCGTGCTTGGCCTTTTTTTTTGTTTTTTTTTTTGGATACAGAGTCGGACTCTGTTGCCCAGGCTGGAGTGTAGTGGCATGATCTTGGCTCACTGCAGCCTCCGCCTTCCCGGGTTCAAGAAATTCTTGTGCCTCAGCCTCTCGAGTAGCTGGAGTTACAGGCATGTGCCACCACGCCCGGCTAATTTTTGTATTTTTAGTAGAGATGGGGTTTCACCATGTTGACCAGGCTGGTCTCGAACTCCCGGCCTCAGGGGATCCTCCTGCCCCAGCCTCCCAAAGTGTTGGGATTACAGGCATGAGCCACCATGCCTGGCCTCACAAATGTTCTTAAGGTGAACATGAAGGTTTGAACCTCTTGATCTGCATGATTCTGTGGTGTTTTCTGGATCAAGTGAATAGTGAACCATTTTCACAGATTGTCTCAAGCCCCTTAGGGGAACAAATTTTTAAGGGATTTTAAAAATTGGCTCATTAACCTTCATACCTGGAAGGTAAAACACATCTTCATGACTCTGGTTTCTTTCTTAGGAACCTAATACTTAAAGCAGTGGTTTTCCATTGGGGGCAAATTGCCCCCACCCTGGGGACAATTAGCAATGTTAGGAGACATGTTTGGATGTCACAACTGGAGTGGGGTTTGCCCCTGGCAGGCAACCAGGGTAGAGGCCATCGATGTCACTGAACATCCTACAGCACTCAAGACGATTCCCCCTTACCCTGCCCCCCATGACAGGGAATCCGCTTGCCAGGACATCCAAAGCACCAAGAGCAAGAAGCCCTGTGTTCTCTGACTTCACACTGCTGAATTCTTCCCTTGTCCTCTTGGGAGAAGGATCTTCATTCCAACAATGTGGCCATTTTTCTCTTTTAAACAATTTTATTTATATATTTTTATGTTTTTTTGTAGAGATGGGATATCACTCTGTAGCCCAGGCTGGTCTTGAGCTCTTGGACTCAAGCGATCCTCCCACCTTGACCTCCCAAAATCCTGGGATTACAAGCATGAGTCACGGCACCTGGCCTGTGGCCATTTTTCAAAACCTTGCTTGAACCATGTGTTAACCTCATGGCGAATATTTTTCCCTCTTAAGTATTTACCTACTTTTTCTTAATGATTAGAAAAGCAACATGTGCTTGTCATAGACATTTGCAAACTACAGACGAGTACAAAGAATCAGGAAAAAAGGTGGCTCATATCTGTAATGCCAGGACTTTGGGAGGCCAAGGTAGGTGGATCACCTGAGGTCAGGAGTTCGAGACCCGCCTGGCCAACATGGTGAAACCCCATCTCTACTAAAAATACAAAGATGTCAGGAAGCTGAGGCAGGAGAATAGCGTGAACCCGGCGGGCAGAGCTTGCAGTGAGCCGAGGTTGTGGCACTGCACTCTAGCCTGGGTAACAGAGCGTGACTCTGTCTAAAAAAAAAAAAAGTCCTGAAAAAGAACATCCTTCTGCCCTCACTGCCCGGAAGGGGAGCTGCTGTTAGCTTTGGCATCTTTTTCACCTGTCCTTCCTTCCTAGGCCTTTTCCCTTGACAGGATTGAGAGCATATCATAGAGTTTTCTCATCTCCTGCCACCGTTTGATTTCTTTTCTTAACAATAGGCCATAAGCACCTCCCCAAGTTACAGAAATTGGTTGTCAGCACAGAGCAGCTGCCGACAGAGTTCATCAGACAGACCCCCACATTCCTTCTGGCTGTCCTCAGAGGCCAGATTTCTTTCTCTTTTGAGGATGAAGAGCTTTCTCTGCCGAGGCTGGGGGAGGAGGTCGGTGAGGCAGCCAGTGAATGCTGTTTTTCGTCAAAAATGAGGCGTTGACTATAAAGTTGTGAGTTGAATTCATCCCTCCGGGGAGGCTGGCCTGCTGGACCTCGCCCAAGCAGAGTTCCAGAACCTTCTTGAGTAAAGGCAGTGTTGGTAGAATAAACAGTGAGAGGGCTGGCTGCGGAATACACAGACCCGGAGCAGCACTTAACGTGGGTCAAGGGTAGAAACAGCACCTGGCTTGACAGCATCCAAAACCCAACACCTGGTGGTTGCATGAACTCAGTGACAGTCATTGAATTACAAGTTTCGTGTGTTTGCTTTAAAAAAAGAGAAAGAATTCTTGCTACTTTATAGCATTCTCCACCCTGGCCCCCAGCCTTCATTTCTCTCTTCTTCCCTGCTTTGATTTCTTTGTGGCACTTACTGCTGCCTGGAGTAAATTACGGATCTACTTGTTCGTTTATTGTTGATCTCTTCCTTTGGAATTTAAGATCTGAGGGTTTTTTTGTTTTTTGTTTGTCTGTTTTGTTTTCTTTGTTTTGGGAGTTTCACTCTGTTGCCCAGGCTGGAGTGCAGTGGTGTGATCTCGGCTCACTACAACTTCCGCCTCCCGGGTTCAAGTGATTCTCCTGCCGCAGCCTCCCAAGTAGCTGGGATTACGGATGCCCGCCACCACGCCCGGCTAATTTTTGTATTTTTAGTAGAGACGGTGTTTTGCCACGTTGGTCAGGCTGGTCTCGAACTCCGGACCTCAAGTGATCCACCTGCCTCAGCCTCCCAAAGTGCTGGGATTACAGGCATGAGCCATAGTGCCCGGCTGCTCTGAGGGCTTTTTGGTTGTCTCTCCATCCCCAGGACTCAGAAAAGAGCCTGGCACATAGTAGACACTCAGTAAATGTGTTAAATAAGTGAGTGGATGAATCGCGCCTTGGCTGTTCAAGGCATGTCCTGCATAAGCAGTGGGTAGGCTGGAGGGCTTTGGATGTTTACACAGCAGCATAAATACCTCAGACTAGGAGAAAATAGGAGTGGATTTCACCCCTTTCTCAGATCTGCTTTAGAAACCAGCTTTGTCAGTCCTGCCTATGAGAGGGGCCCCTCTGGCAATGGGAAGTCAGCTCTGCTTCTTGACTTGACTGTACACTTGTCAGTCTGTCCATCTGTCTGTCAAGTGTGTACAGAGTGGCTGCTGTGTGCCACAAGGCCACCTGGTATGTGAGCCTCTGTGTGGAATGGTGCCCCCCACCTTGAGTTGTGCAGTGTGCATCCTGTGTAACTGCACTTGGCCACCTGCTGTGCCAGGTGCTGGTAATACAGTGATGGATAAGACCCACTTCACGCCCTTGAGAGCTCACAGTCTGATGGGAGAGACAAACACCAAACAATTAAGGGTATCGCAGTGCTAAATGCAGTGATGGAGGGGTGCTTGAGGGCCTGGGAAATCCCAGAGAAGGAGCCCCCATCCCAGCCTGAGAGGGTCCAGGGTGATATCTGGGCTAAGTCACCTTCTCTTCTCTTCTTGGGTACATGTGCATCTGGCTCTGAGTGGGGCCAGCCCCTCTTAGGAGCAATGTCTGTCCTCAAAGGGGCTGGAGCTGATGCCCATGCCACCTCCCAGTGTCATGCCTGGCCTGCCTACTGTAACACTTTATTTCTTTTCCTCTCCTGCGTAAAAACAAGCCTGAAGACTGAAGGTTGGTCTGCGTTATTTGTTTAGCTCTATTTATGGTTAAACACAGTTATGACTTTGGCCAGGCATGGTGGCTCACGCCTGTAATCCTAGCACTTTGGGAGGCCAAGGCAGGTGTATCACCTGAGGTCAGGAGTTTGAGACCAGCCTGGCCAACATGGAAACCCCTTCTCTACTAAAAATACAAAAATTAGCCACGTGTGGTGGCGGGCACCTGTAATCCCAGCTATTTGGGAGGCTGAGGCTGGAGAATCGCTTGAACCTGGGTGGCGGAGGTTGCAGTGAGCTAAGATCATGCCACTTCCCTCCAGCCTGGGCTAAAGAGTGAAACTCTGTCACAAACAAACAAAAACCCAACACAGTTATGACTTTGGAGAAAGGGGTTGGTCTTGGGCAGTGTGCTTGTCCCAGATCCACCCAGCACGTGTGGGATGGGGAAACTGAGGCACAAATGGAGCAGACCCTTCAGCCATTCTTGCCCCTCCCCCTTTAGAAAAGACAGTTGCTTCACTCCTTTATTTAGATAGAGGCTTAGGGCGGGAGTTTTGCTTTGCTTCTTAACAATATCTTGGGTCTTCTGAATTCCCAGGCATCAAAGTGATGGACGAGGAGGAAGCAGGTCAGTACTGCCCGGGTTGGAGTTGGCTCGGCTCATAGAATGAGGCCAGAGATGGGCCGAGACTGTCGCTGCATGTCTGGGGAGGTGCCCTCAGATGTCTGTGTTTTCACCCCTCCGGTTGTTCATTGGTTCATTTAGCACACATTTACTGGGTACCTACTGTGTGTCTGGCGTTGAGGCTGGCACTGGGGGATACAGCCTGAGTCCCCAGATCCCTTTATTGTCACTGATGACCTTGGGTAAGCTTTACTGTTTCATAGGTCACATTACCGTGACCAGCATGCCCTGAGGCGACTATGCTTATGAAGTGCCTGGCACACAGTGGATGGACAATAAATGGCAACAGTTTGATTGTGAGCTGCCACCCATGCATCTTGGGGCACAGTCAAGACACACATGGGCCCAGACAATGCAGGGTGATCAGCGCCTGTTGGGGAACTACAGCAGGTGGTGGTGGGGACCCTGAAGAGGGATGTCGCCTAGCGGAATTCCAGTGGACAGACTGGACCCGTCCCTCCTGCCTTCTGCAGTGTGTGGCTTAGGGTCCCAGCCAAGGGCTTTTTTGTAAGCAGCAGAAGCTGAATCTTGTCACCTTAAACAGAGGGTGTTTCCTGAAAGGATACCAGGTAACTCGTGAATCAAAGGCAGAACCGAGCAAGTAGGACTCAGGAAATGGGAACTCTGGGAGACTAGACTCTTTTAGGACAGGTGAACTTGAACTGTCTTTGGTCCTTGTAGACCACTGACGAGGGTTCAAATCCTGGGAGAGGGGCTTTTATGGGGCGACCTCAGATAGTGCCCACCTTGGCTGGGGGAATCTGAGGCACCCTGATTGACAGGCCCACCAAGCCTGTAGGAAGAGGGAGAGCTGATCCCTTCAAAAAGCCAACAGGGGGCCAGGTGCAGTGGCTCACACCTGTAACCCCAGTACTCTGGGAGGCCAAGGTGGGTGGATCACCTGAGGTCAGGGGTTTGAGACCAGCCTGGCCAACATGGTGAAACCCCCTCTCTACTAGAAATACAAAAGAATTACCCAGGCTCAGTGGTGCATGCATGTAATCCCAGCTTCCTGGGAGGCTGAAGTGGGAGGATTGATTGAACCCAAGAGGCAGAGGTTGCAGTGAGCCAAGATTGCACCACTGCACTCCAGCCTGGGTGACAGAGAAGACCTTGTCTCAAGACAAGAAGAAAAAAAAAAAAAAAGGCTGACAGGATGGTGGACTAACCGATGTTCAGATTCCTCCTCTTAGGCGCTTGGTCCTCCTCCATGCAGAGTGGAATTTTCCAGCTGCCCAGTTCAACCTGTGGGCTGATTGGTGGGTTGAGAGGGTGAGGCAGCCTTAGCGAGCACTGCATGCCTGCAGAAGCTCCCAGCTGACCATGGTGGCTGCACTCAGTGAGGAACAGGAGAAGTGAAGGCTGAGGCTTATAGGAGGGCGGCCTGAGGCTGCTGGTAGGAGAGGGGGGGCTCTCTGCGACATGCAGCCTCCAGATGGGGGTCCCTGGGAGTGTTCTGGAACATATTCATCCCTGCACAGAGAAAGATGGTTAAGGGCATGGCTGGTTCTCTTTGTCACGCATGTGTGTGAGGACTGGCTGCATGGGAAGTCCTGCTTGGTATCACTCTTCCTTCCTGGGTGATGTGGCTATTTGTGTTTTATTTGTTTGTTTTTTAATTTAGTGTTGTGTTAGTTTAGACAAAACAGATGCTGACATTAAAGGGAATGTTTAAAGCAGAGGTTCTCAGTCCCTGGCTGTGCCTAGAATTCTCTGTAGAACGTGTTTAAAAATGTATTTAGTAATAAGCAACACAGGGGTTGCCATCACTGAACAGTCGCTGTGCCAGGCACTACGTGCGATCTCATTTCACCCTCTTGTGAATGAAGGTTGGGTCTGCTGCTGTTCCTGTTTTGCAGATGTGGAAGATGAGGCTCAGAGAGGTTTATCATTTCCCCAAGGTGCACAGCCAGGAAGTGAGAGAACACGTCCCACACATCACAGTTACCGGAGCGTGCTCTAATTGAGAGTCACAGCAGGGGCTGTGCTGGACACGAGGGCACCTGCTCATTTTTTAATTTTAATTTTTTGTTTTTTTCTTTTATTCGTGTTTTTTAGATTTTTTTATTTTCATTTTTATTTTTTATTTTTTTTTTGAGACAGAGTCTCGCTCTGTCACCCAGGCTGGAGTGTAGTAGCACGATCTCAGCTCACTGCAACCTCCGCCTCCCGGGTTCAAGCGATTCTAGGGCCTCAGCCTCCTGAGTAGCTGGGATTACAGGCGCGCACCACTACACCCAGCTAATTTTTGTATTTTTGGAATGGAGATGGGGTTTTTCCATGTTGGCCAGGCTGGTCTCTTGGGGGAGGCTTAGGCATGGCGGGCTGCAGGTCCCAAGCCCTGCCCTGCGGGGAGGCGGCTAAGGCCCAGGAGAAATCGAGCTCAGCAGCTGCTGGCCCAGGTGCTAAGCCCCTCACTGCCTGGGGCTGGCAGGGCTGGCTGGCTACTCTGAGTGCGGGGCCCACCGAGCCCACACCCATCCGGAACTAGTGCTGGCCCGCAATGGCTGTGTGCAGCCCCAGTTCCCGCCCATGCCTCTCCCTTCACACCTCCCCACAAGCTGTGGGAGCCGGCTCTGGCCTTTGCCAGCCCAGAAAGGGGCTCCCACAGTGCAGTGGTGGGCTGAAGGGCTCCTCAAGCACGGCCAGAGTGGGCGCCAAGGCTGAGGAGGTGCCGAGAGCGAGCGAGGGCTGCGAGGGCTGTCAGCACGCTGTCACCTCTCAATCTTACACAGCCTAAATACTAGTGGGAGACTCCAGACAGTGCATGAGTGTAGAAGGATTTAAGATTTTCTGTCGAGGTGTGTGGAATTGTGAAGTCCTAGGTCATGAAGCAGGAAGCCCTAGCTCCCCATCCGAATTCTAGATTCCGTCCAGAGTTGGTTCTCATTCTTCCCTCTGCCACTCCCTGAAAACTCACTCTTGCTTTCGGATTTAAGAGCCACTTCCACCTCACTAGACCTTAACTAAAGACCTTTGCACAGATCTCATGGGTAAGGAAAGGTTACCCACCCCCAGGCCCTAGTTCAAAGAGGGGAGGTGGTGGAGGTTTATTCGGCCTTCAGGAAGTGTTTTCAGGGGACACAGTTCTGGGGGTGCAGGGATGACAGGGATGACTCACATGGGGCTCCTGACCTCATTTAGCTTGTAATCTTGTGCAGGAGATAAGTAGGTAGAGGAAAGTACAGAAGTTTCCACGGCAGTGAGCCACAGCTGTGTTTTGCATGGCCTCCATAATTTCTTTTCTTTCTTTTTTTTTTTTGACATAAGTCTCCCTCTGTCGCCCAGGCTGTGATAATCTCTGGGGGTCTGCATAAAGCTGATGACCACTGATGTGCAAAAAGTGCTTTTTTTTTTTTTTGAGACAGGGTCTTACTCTGTCGCTGAGGCTGGAGTGCATTGGTGCAATCACAGCTCACTGCAACTTCTGCCTCTGGGATCCAAGCGATTCTCCTGCCTCAACCCCCCAGTAGTTGGGACTGCAGGCACACGGTACCATGCCTCACTAATTTTTGTATTTTTAGTAGAGACAGGGTTTCACCATGTTGGCCAGGCTAGTCTTGAACTCCTGGCCTCAAGTGATCCGCCTGCCTCGGCCTCCCAAAGTGCTGGGATTACAGGTGTGAGCCACTGCACCTGGCCAAATAATGCTTTCTGAGTAACGTGCTTGCATGAAGGAGCAGTCAGGGCAAGATCCCACCCCAACACCCACCACACTTGTAAAACAAGAAAATCGAACTAGCTGGGTACTTTGCCCTATGCTTTTCATCATGTGTTACATTTTGAATCTTTTTCATGTTTGAAAAATGATCTACGATGCGCTCTGTTTTATCTTTTATTGGCTTTTTTTTTTTTAGATCAATTCTAATTGATCTGTAACCCTGGGGAATGACATGGTGGGGTGTGGTGCACATGTGCACATATTCATATATATGTTTACATGTGTGCATGTGGAAACACTCCATCACTTATGCCATGGTTCAGACTCACAATAGCAGTCCCAGCAGGGAGCCCTCCGACCCTGCCTAAGGCATCCATGCAGTTGAAACCCTTGTACTTTGCTTCTCCATACAGCTCAGCAGCTCCTCCTCCTATAGCGGGGACATCAGCAGGTACCACAACAGCACCACAGAACTGCAGAAAGCTGGGGCCAAGAAGGAGGAGACCTGGAAGCTGATGGAGGCTGACAAGGTGCAGACGGGGCAGGTGAGATTCGCTCCTTAAATGATGATAGTGGCTGGATTTTATAGAGCGCCCACTGTGCACTGGGCACTGTGCAAAGTGCCTTGTCTATGTTAACTCACCTGTCCATCACAACACACCTCTGAAGGTACTATTTACAGCACCAGAAACTGAGGCCAGAGAGGCTAAGTGACTTACCCAAGGTCACCGCTGGTCAGCGACAGAACTGGGATTTGAACCCTGGCAGACTCCAGGGTTAGTACTTACAGTCTCTGCTCTATTGACTGCTTGAGCAACTCGGGGTCTCATTCGCGAGAGGTGAGCTGGATGCTTTAAATCAGGGCTTCCTGCAATGTGGGGTTCAGTTGTGCATGAGATGGTGTCTGGTTGTGCACAGACACATTAAATGACAGATGAATGTTTCATTTCTTTTTTTTTATTTTTATTTTTTTGAGACAGTCTCACTCTGTCGCCAAGGCTGGAGTGCAGTGGTTGTGATCTCGGCTCACTACAACCTCTGCCTCCTGGGTTCAAGCAGTTTTCCTGCCTCAGCCTCCTGAGTAGCTGGGATTACAGAAACTCGCTACCTCGCCCAGCTAATTTTTGTATTTTTTGTAGAGACAGGGTTTCACCATGTTGGCCAGGCTGGTCTTGAACTCCTGACCTCAGGTGATCCACCCACCTCGGCCTCCCAAAGTGCTGGGGTTACAGGTGTGAGCACCGCGCCCTGCCTGTTTTTCATTTCTGATTTGGTCCTAATGATTACGTCCCTGAGAAAGTCCCAGTTGGGTCCTACCCTGCCTTCAGTACCTAACAACCGCTAGCCTCTCTTTTAAGAAGGAGACCAGGTTTTGAGCTCCTGTTTTATTGTTTTTAAAGATTGTCTATTTTGGGCAAGTGTTAATAATTCTCCATTTATGGTGGTGATCCAAAGTTTATTTTTAAAAATAAATGTGGTTATGTTTTTTTTAAAAAAAAAATAGGGAATGGAATTTTTAAAGTAGGTAAAAAATAAGCATGCAGATAAAGAAAAACAAAAAAAAAAACCCATGAAAGGTGGTAGCGGGGGAGTGAGGCTGGGGCACTTTCTCTTAGATCTGCCCGGATGTGTCCAGAGCTTCCCAGAACTGTCTGTTCCTGGCTTTTTCCTTAACTTGTCATCACAGTCAGGATCGTAACAAGGGGCAGAGGTGACTCTGGTGTCCTCTCACCTTACCCTTAGTGACCCTCCAGGAAGCCAGAGAAGTTACCCCAAATCACAGGAAATGGGAAGGAAGGGCCAGAGATGCCAGGCCCATTTAATCCTCATTTAACTCCAATTTTATATTCAAGGACTCTAAAGCCAGGGGGCTTGTAACTTGTCAAGGTTGGACCAAGAGTGGAGAAGAGTGGAGCCAGGCACAACACGCTCATCATTTGTTTTTGTTTTGTTTTGTTTTGTTTTTGAGATGAAGTCCTGCTGTGTTGCCCAAGCTGTAGTGCCGTGGCGCAATCTGAGCTCACCACAACCTCAACCTCCACCTCCCGGGTTCAAGCGATTGTCCTGCCTCAGCCTCCAGAGTAGCTGGGACTACAGGCCTGCGCCACCATGCCCAGCTAATTTTTGTATTTTTGGTAGAGACGGGGTTTCACTGTCTTGGCCAGGCTGGTCTCAAACTCCTGACCTTGTGATCCGCCTGCCTCAGCCTCCCAAAGTGCTGGTGCTGGGATTACAGGCATGAGCCACTGCACCCAGCCTTTTTTTTTTTTTAATGTGTTTTCTTTTTTTTTTTTCTGAGACGAGGTCTGACTCTGTCACCCAGGATGGAATGCAGTGGCACAATCACGGCTAACTGCAGCCTCCACCTCCCAGATTCAAGTGATTCTCTTACCTCAGCCTTCCAAGTAGCTGGGACTACATGTGTGCACCACCACACTTGACTAATTTTTTTTATTTTTTAGTGGAGAAGAGGTTTCACCCTGTTGCCCAGGCTGGTCTCGAACTCCTGGGCTCAAGTGACTGGCCCACCTCCCAAAGTACTGGGATTACAGATGTGAGCCGCCACACCTGGCCACACACTTGTCATTTCTGACCCCTGAGCCCACCACCTTCCACTACTCATGACAAAGAAGTTCCTGAACGCTGCAGGCTAATTTCAGGGACGGCAGGCAGCTTGGCTGCACGACAAAGCCAAGTGGTGAAATAAACACATTCTTAATTATGACCTGTGTCCTCACCCACATATTTCATTTTCCAGAATGGAGGCTTGAAAACTCAAAAGGAAGCAATCAGTTACACATCAGACCTGTTATCTTTCACCTGTTACCTTTCAGCTAGACCGTAGGGTCAGATGATTTTTGTTTTTTTTTTTTTCAGGTGAGGGGCAGGGCCTCACTGTGTCGCTCAGGCTGGAGTGCAGTGGTGTGACCAACGCTCACTGCAGCCTTAAGCTTCTGGGATCAAAAGATCCTCCTAGCTCAGCTTCCTAGCTAATTTAAAAATTTTTTGTAGAGACGGGGTCTTACTGTGTTTCCCAGGCTGGTCTCGAACTCCTGGGCTCACGTGATTTTCCTGCCTTGGCCTCCTAAAGTGCTGGCATTATAGGTGTGAGCCACCACACCTAGTCCAGATGATTTTTATGACCCAAAATTCAGCATGAAAAGCTTGAAATGATAATGAGCACAGACAGGGGTAAAGATCCCTGGAATTTCTTGAAACCAAGCCCAGTTGGTTTAGATGGGGGCTGGCCTAAAGCAGATTGCCCTGTCTCTCATGTCAGGCGGCTAGACACATTTGTTCAGCCCCATGCTGGGCTCCACAGGGAATATAGGAGGGAAAGAAACTCCAACCTTCACCTCCTGGAGCGAACTGGGCCCTGGGAAGATGGGTGAGATGGTATTCTGTGCTCAGAGTGAAAAGAGTTGGGGGAGGCTGGCCCAGTTGTGGCTTGGAGGTGACATTTGGCCTTGGTTGCCAGGCAACATGTCACACATTGCTTAAAACTCATTGGTGGCTTCTGCTTTCTGTCAGTCTTGGCATAAAAGTTGGAACCCTGACCCGAGTCTCCCAGGCCATGTGTGGTCTGACTGCAACTGGTTTTTCCAGCCTCTTGTTCCTTGCTGCCCCATGATCTCCTGGCTCCAGCCACCAGTGCCTTCTCTCAGTTCCCCACATGCACTGTGTTTCCTCCTACCTCAGGGCCTTTGCACATGCTGGTTCTGCCACCTTTTTTCCATTTTCAGCTGGTTTAACTCCTTTTTTTTTTTTTTTCTCCTGGAGGCAGTGTCTCCCTCTGTCACCCAGGTTGGTGTGCAGTGGCGTAATTTTGGCTCGGTGCAACCTCTGCCTCCCGGCTTCAAGCGACTCTTGTGCCTCAGTCTACAGGCACATGCCCTCACACCTGACTGATTTTTGTGTTTTTTGTAGAGATGAGGTTTCATCATGTTGGCCAGGCTGGTCTCGGATTCCTGACCTCAGGTGATCCACTGGCCGCAGCCCCTCAAAGTGCTGGGATTACAGGCGTGAGCCAGGATGCCCAGCACTCTTTTTTTTTTTTTTTTTCATTTTTTAGTGACAATCTCACTCTGTCGCCCAGGCAGGAGTGCAGTGGCGCATTCTCGGCTCACTGTAACCTCCGCCTCCTGGGTTCAAGAGATTCTCTTGCCTCAGCCTCCCGAGTAGCTGAGATTACATGTGCCTACCACCATCCCCAGCTAATTTTTTTATTTTAGTAGAGAAGGGGTTTTGCCATGTTGGTCAGGCTGGTCTCGAACTCCTGACCTCAGGTAATCCACCCGCCTCAGCCTACCAAAGTGCTGGGATCACAGGCGTGAGCCACTGCACCCAGCCTTGGTTTAACTCTTTAATGTCACTTCCTGGAAGAAAACCTCCCCCAATACCTCTCTAGACTGCGTTTTATACTCACATGGAATTGTGCGCCGTTTACAGCTCTTCTCTGTGATGATGCATTTATCTGGGATGATTTTATGGGAGCCAATCTCACCACATGACTGGAAGCTCCATGCATGAGGGCAGAGACCCTGAGTTTGTCTCTTTTTTTTTGAGACGGAGTCTCGCTCCGTCGCCCAGGCTGGAGTGCAGTGGGGCGATCTTGGCTCACTGCTGCAACCTCTGCCTCCTGGGTTTGAGGAATTCTCCTGCCTCAGCCTTCCAATTAGCTGGGATTACAGGTGCCGACCACCACACCCGGCTAACTTTCTATTTTTAGTAGAGGGCGGGGTTTTGCCATATTGACCAGGCTGGTCTCGAACTCCCTACCTCAGTTGATCTGCCCGCCTCAGCCTCCCAAAATGTTGGGATTACAGTTGTGAGCCACGGCGCCTGGCCCTCGACTTTGTTTACTGCTGACTTTGTCAAATAGCTAAATGGGAGGGGTATTCTACCTAGGAGCAAAGGCAGGCAGCTGGGTGGTGCTGTGCTGGTGAAGCCCCTAACCTTGTGGGGCTGGGGCTGGGTGCATGCATGTGCTAAGCTGCCTTATCTCCTGTGGTCTCCAGGTCAAGCTTTCCGTGTAATGGGACTACATGAAGGCCATCGGACTCTTCATCTCCTTTCTCAGCATCTTCCTTTTCATGTGTAACCACGTGTCCACGCTGGCTTCCAACTATTGGCTCAGTCTCTGGACTGATGACCCCATCGTCAACGGGACCCAGGAGCACACGAAAGTCCGGCTGAGCGTCTATGGAGCCCTGGGCATTTCACAAGGTTGGTGCCACTGTCTCCCACCCCGCCTGATTTGGGCCCCTGTTGTGGGTTTGTCTAATTATAGAAATGGATCCTTAGAGTCCTCAGGGTTTTGTGGGACCCCAAACCAAGCCAACCCAGAGGAATGGTAGCTGTCAGCTAGTAGACACTCAGATATTTGTAGAGTGGGTGTTTGAGTGCTTTGTTCATATGGGCCTTGGTGGTAGACGGGAGAAGTGCTCTAGTGTGCCCATTTTACAGATGAGGACAGTTGAGAACAGAGGCCTCTGGAAGCGCTGAGGGTTGGGAGGACCCCCTTGACCCTGTTTGCTTTGTCACGGTGACAGAGCTTGCATGAGGTCTCATATGCGGACTTTTGCCTGCTGAGTGAGGGCGGAAATTGGCTCATACTAGTAATTCCCAATTATGGGCAGTGTTGTCCCTCAGGGATGTTTGACAATATCTGGAGATGTTTTTGGTTGTCACAAGATTGAGAAACCCTGCTGTTGGCCAGGCATGGTGGCTCACACCTGTAATCCCACACTTTGGGAGGCTGAAGTCAGAGGATCGCTTGAGGCCAGATGTTCGAGACCAGCCTGGGCAACATAGTGAGACCCTGTTTCTAGAAAAAAATAGATAAATAAACTACAGGTACACGTAGTGGTATGCACTTGTGGTCTCAGCGACTTGGGCAGCTGAGGTCACAAGATTGCTTGAGCCCAGGAGTTTGAGCCTACAGTTAGACCTATGATTGCACCACTGCTCTCCAGCCTGGGTGACAGAGCAAGACCCTGTCTCAAAAAATAAAACAAAAAAAACCCTGCTCTCTACTGTTCTGTGTGGTCCTATGTGAGTCCTCAAATGCAGCAGTGTTGATAATAACAGCTGGCGTTTACAGAGCATTTACTTGGTGCTTGGATTTGTTCTAAACACTTCCACGTGTTTTAACTTATTTTATCCTTGCAGCAGTCCTGGGAGGTAGGAGTTAATATTTCCCTCATTTTGGAGATACAGAAATTGAGGCCCAGAGAGGTTGAGTGAGTTGCCAAAAGTCACACAGCTAATACTTGGCAGCATTGGCATTGAACAAGGCAGTCTGGCTGAGGAGCTCACGCTGTTATCCACTGTGCTGTGCAGTATGTGAGCCATGTTTGCAAATACACCTGCATGGTCCATATGATATACATACAGTAAATGGATAGTCTTGACACATTTGAGCACTTCTGTATGCCAGGCACATTGCCAAGTGGGGACTTCACATTCCACACTGCTCCAAGGTCAGCGTCATTGTCCCATTTTACAGATGAGGAAACTGAGAGATTCAGTGACCAGTAGGAGGTCCCATAGCTGGTAAGTGGCAGAGATGGGATTTGGCAGCATTGGCTCCAGAGCCTGTCACTTGAGCCCCTGCCTATTGAGTGTCTTCCCAATTGAAGAGGCAGAGATGGAAGCCTCTCTGTTCCTAGGAAGTTGCTGCTCTGGAAAGCACAGTGCCCTCCTGTGGGTTGTTTGAGAGAACCACCAATGTCTCAGGATCTCCAGGAGGTGGTTTTGGGAAAACCCACTGGTAGCAGAGCACACATGGAGTCCTTGAGTCTCTCAATCCCCACCCTCCCCTTTCCTTGCCATTAGGGGAAAGAACTGTGGCCTACAAATTATAATTGAGGGAAGGTAGAGAACAGAGAGGGTGTGGTATTACCTGAACTCACACAGCAACAATGTCTGTTCCAGAGCTGTGCTGTCTGGTGCAGTAGTCATGAGACACAGGTGGCTATTTTAATTTCAACTGTTAAAATTAAATAAATGTTGGGTGCAGTAGCTCACGCCTGTAACCCCAACACTTTGAGAGGCCAAGGCGGGTGGATTGCTTAGTCCAGGGGTTCAAGACCAGCCTGGGCAACATGGCAAAACCCTGTTTCTACAAAAGATACAAAAATTCGGTGGGCATGGTGGCACATGCCTGTGATCCCTGCTACTCAGGAGGCTGAGGTGAGAGGATTGCTTGAGCCCAGGAGGTCGAGGCTGCAGTGAGCTGTGATCACAGCCCTGCACTCCACCCTGGGTGACAGGATGAGAGAGGCCCCATCTCAAAAGAAAAATAAAATGAAAGATTTATTCGATTAGACTAGACACGTTTCAAGTGCTCAGTAGCCATCATTTCCATCATTTCAGAAAATTATCTCAGCACTTTTCTAAAGCAGCGATCCCCAGCCTTTTTGGCACCAGGGACTGGTTTCATGGAAACAGTGGGGGGTGATTTCAGGATGAAACTCTTCCACCTTAGATCATCAGGCATTAGTTAGATTATCCTAAGAAGCGCACAATCAAGGTCCCTTGCATGTGCAGTTCACAATAGGGTTCAGCACTGCTAGAAGATCTAATGCCACCACTGAGCGCACAGGAGGCAGAGCTCAGGCGGTGATGCTCAGGAGGTGACCACCACTCACCTCCTGCTGTGGGGCCTGGTTCCTAACAGGTCATGAACTGCTGCCAATCTGTGGCCCGGGGGTTGGGGACCCCTGGTCTAGAAGAATATGGCATGTGGATTAAGAGCAGGCTGTCTGGACTGAAATCCCAGTTCTACTTCTGACAGGCACAGTATACTAAAGGCAAAGGCATTCACCTATCTGGACTTCAGTTTTCTTATCTGTAAATTGGGTAGTAATAGAAGTTATTCAGAGTCATCCTAAAAATTAGTTACATGTAAAACCCAGCACAGTGCTTTTAGCACATAGGAAGTACCCTCTGAATAATAGCTGCCACCATCATCATCATCATTATTATTATTATTATTTTTTTGAGACAGAGTTTCACTCTGTCACCCATGTTGGAGTGGAGTGACACAGTCTTGGCTCACTGCAACCTCCACCTCCTGGATTCAAGCAGTTCCCTTGTCTCAGCCTCCCGAGTACCTGGGATTACAGGCGCCCGCCGCCATGCCTGGCTGATTTTTGTATTTTTAGTAGAGATGAGTTTTACTGTGTCGGCCAGGCTGGTCTTGATCTCCTGACCTCAAGTGATCCAACCGCTTCAGCCTTCCAAAGTGCTGGGATTACAGGTGTGAGCCACCATGCCTGGCTCATCATCATTATTATTATTAGAAGTTGGGAATCCAGGCCTGCCTCGTCCACATGGCCGCTCCTCCCTGCAGTGCCTGGTCAGCTCCCTCTCTGCATTGTGGAGTTTAACTCCGAGTGTCTGCAGGGATCGCCGTGTTTGGCTACTCCATGGCCGTGTCCATCAGGGGGATCTTGGCTTCCCGCTTTCTGCATGTGGACCTGCTGCACAGCATCCTGCGATCACCCATGAGCTTCTTTGAGCGGACCCCCAGTGGGAACCTGGTGAACCGCTTCTCCAAGGAGCTGGACAGGGTGGACTCCATGATCCCAGGGGTCATCAAGATGTTCATGGGCTCCCTGTTCAACGTCATCGGTGCCTGCATCGTTATCCTGCTGGCCACGCCCATCGCCGCAATCATCATCCCGCCCCTCGGCGTCATCTACTTCTTCGTCCAGGTAAGGGGTGAGGTCTTGGTGTTCAGGACAAGCCCTACTGCGCATTATACACAGTGTTACCTAAAGCCTCGTTTTATCTCACCACGTCCCCAGTGTGGTGCTTCTGAAGCATGTAGATTTGTTTTTGTCACTTTCGAATACCTCAATTGTTTTTTTGCTCACTATAACAAAATGCACTTTTTTGTGGAATGCACTTTTTTCCTGTTTTATTTTTCCACCTGTCAATTCAACATGGAAACAAAACCTACCACTATAAAGACAACTTCATTATTAATTTTTTTTTTTTTTTTGAGACAGAGTCGCACTCCGTCACCCAGGCTGGGGTGCAATGGTGCAATCTCGGCTCACTGCAACTTCCACCTCCCAGTTCAAGTGATTCTCCTGCCTCAGCCTCCCGAGTAGCTGGTATTACATGCACACACCACCGTGCCCGGTTAATTTTTGTATTTTTAGTAGCGATGGGTTTCACCAGTGTTGGCCAGGCTGGTCTCAAACTCCTGATCTCAGGTGATCCGCCCACCTCAACCTCCGAAAGTGTTGGGATTAGAGGCTTGAGCCACTGTGCCCAGCCTAAAATTTCTTCAAGTATAAAATTCTTTAGTTCCTAAGCCTCCTGTAGATAGTGGAAATATGAATAATAGCAGCTTAAACAAGATAGATGTTTCTCTTTCTCTGTCATAATAGAAATTTAGAGTTAGGCTGTTCAGGGCTGATATGGCAGCTTCATGAGTTTAATATCCCAGATACCTGCTTTTATTTAAAAAATTTTAAAAATCTTACCATATTTGTACAAGGTTTTCATTCTTAAGTTGGCTTCGTGGTCCAAGGTGGCTGCTGGAGCTCCAGCCATTATATCTGTATTTCAGTCAGTGAGACCAAAGAAGGGAAGTAGGGCAAGGGAGCATAGGGGCGCTGAATCAGCACTACCCCCTTATCTGCAGGCACACATTCTAAGACACCCCCGCAATGGATGCCCGAAACCACAGATAGTATTGAATCCTACATATACTGTTTTTTTTTCCTGTACCTACATACTTATGATAAAGTTAAATTTATAAATTTGGCATAATAAGAGATTAATAACAATAATTTATAATAATAAAATAGAACAACTATAACAATATGCCAGTATCACTACTCTTGTACTTTAGGGGCATTTTTTTTAAATTATTATTATTTTTGAGACAGAGTCTAGCTCTGTCCTCCAGGCTGGAGTGCAGTGATGGAATCTTGGCTCACTGCAACATCTGTTTCCCAGGTTCAAGTGATTCTCCTGCCTCAGCCTCCTAAATAGCTGGGATTACAGGCATGCGCCATGCCCGGCTAGTTTTTGTATTTTTAGTAGAGACGAGGTTTCACTATGTTGGCCAGGCTGGTCTGAAACTCCTGACCTCAAGAGATCCGCCCGCCTCAGCCTCCCGAAGTGCTGGGATTACAGGCATTGAGCCACTGTGCCCAGCCAGGGGCATTATTGAGTAAATTCAGGTTACTTACACGTAAGCACTGCAGTACCATGGCAGTCAGTTTGATAACCGATATGGCTATTAAGTGACTAAACTGACAGGGAGGGTCTGCAGCATGGATCTGCTGGACAAAGGGATGATTCACACCCTGGATGGGACTGGGGGGGATTTCGTCACACTACTTAGAAGGATGCACAATTTAAAACTTATATGTTATTTTTTTCTGAAATTTTTCGTTTACTATTTTTGGACCACAGATGACTGTGGATAACTGAAACCATGTGTATTAGTTTGTCCTCATACTGCTATGAAGAAAGACCCAATACTGGGTAATTTATTAAGGAAAGAGGTTTAAGTGACTCACAGTTCCGCATGGCTGAGGAAGCCATGGCAGAAGAAGAAGCAAACATGTCCTTCTTCACATGGCGGTAGGAAGAAGAATGAGGGTGCCACGAAGTCAGGGAGCCCCCTTACAAAACCATCAGATGTTGTGAGAACTAACTCACTATCGTGATAACAGATTGGGGGAAACTGCCCCCATGATTGGGTTATCTCCACCTGGTCCCTCTCATGACACATGGGGATTAACGGAACTACAATTCAAGATGAGATTTGGGTGGGGACACAGCCAAACCATATAGCCATGGAAAGTGCAACCTTGGATTAGAGGGACACCTGTACATCTAATTGTCCAGAACTTAGTCATGGGACACAAGGGACCCTGGGAAGTGCCGTGTTTCAGCTGGGCACATTGCACTTCCCAACAAGAAGTTTCTGTTGGGCCTAGGCACGGTGGCCCACACCTGTAATCCTAGCCCTTTGGGAGGCCGAGGTGGGTGGATCACCTGAAGTCAGGAGTTCGAGACCAGCCTGACCAATATGGTGAAAAACCCGTCTCTACTAAAAATACAAAAATTAGCCAGGTGTGGTGGCATGTGGCTGTAGTCCCAGCTACTCGGAGGGCTGAGACAGGAGATTGCTTGAACCCGGGAGGTGGAGGTTGCAGTGAGCCAAGATTGTGCCACTGCACTCCAGCCCAGGCGACAGAGCGAGACTCTGTCTCACAAAAAATAAAGAAGTTTCTGTTGGGAAAGAAGGAGAAATTGTGTAGGCAGTCACTCGTCTCTGCTGCATCCCTTCTGCAGAAATGGTTGTATGTTCTTTGTTCTTTGAACACATGTGGTTTCTTAGGATATCGCAGGATAGATCATGTTTTCAATTGACAGGTGGAGCATCTTGCTAAGTGGGAGAGCTGAGAGTGCAACCTCAAGTCTGTTCAATTCCAAAACTGCCATTACCCCTAAAGGATTAACTGCAGCACAATTGCCAGTAGGAATGGGTTGTTTAGATGGAAGCATTCCAGCTGCAAGGCAAAACAAGAGTAAGAAACCACGAGGCACACCATATCTCAAACCATGCTGCACAGCTGTTCAGGTGGCGTCCAGGGGGCCTTGGTTCAATCATCCGGCCCCTGCGCCCCACCACACCGTGGCCCAATGATTGATGAGAACGAACACTGATGGAATCAGAGAGACTAGGTCCAGTTCCCGGAGTCTCATTATATCCCCTTGAAATTGGTGCCAGCTTTTTTTTTTTTTTTTTTTTTGCATTTACCAAAAATGTTATCTGTGTTCATACGCCAGCTGGAAAATTTCCTGAAAGACTCAAAAATAACAAAACAGGCCAAATGCAATGTTGAAGGCAACTTAAATGTGTGCCATTAGCAGGACCTTGGGTACACCGTGGAGGGATGTGGCTTTGAGCAGGGATAATTAGAAGATGCAGCTGTTGGAGCACCAAGGGTTTTATTTTTCAACAACAAAGGAAATGATTTCAGCAAAGGACGAAGTTCTAGGTGCACTGTTGTTATCACTGAGATGAAAT
Source organism: Nomascus leucogenys (assembly GCF_006542625.1). Taxonomy (NCBI): domain Eukaryota; kingdom Metazoa; phylum Chordata; class Mammalia; order Primates; family Hylobatidae; genus Nomascus; species Nomascus leucogenys. The sequence goes on from NW_022096321.1 coordinate 45,572, forward strand.
GCATAATGGATGTGGGCAGGACTGGAAGGGAGGCAGATACATGAAAACATCATCTTTTTAAGGGTTGAGATTATATGATAATTTTTTAATGGCTTTTGGCTAAATTTACACTTATCCTCTCACCAGGCAATCTCATTCCTAAGTGTATATGGAAAAAAAAAAAGAGCAAAGGCAATGCTTAGAATGTTCTCAGCATCTTGATTCATAATCGTCCCAAACCGAAAACACCTCAAATGTCCATTAACAGGACTGTGGAGAAATAAATTGTGATGTAATTATACAATTTATGGTTGAGTAGTAAAAAGGAATGAAATGCTAATACACAACAATTTGGGTTTATCTCGCAGATGTTATAGTGATCAAAAGAAGCCAGACAAAAAAGAGTAGGTACTGTGAGATTTCATTTATATGAAGTTTGGTCGGGTGCAGTGGCTCATGCCTGTAGTCCCAGCACTTTGGGAGGCCTAGACAGGAGGATCGCTTGGGCCCAGGAGTTCGAGACCAGCCTGAGCAACACGGGAAAACCTGGTCTCTACAGAAAATACAAAAATTAGCTGGGTGTGGTGGCGTGCACCTGTAGTCCCACCTCCTTGGGAGGCTGAGGTGGAAGGGTCACTTGAGCCTCCGAGGCGGAGGTTGCAGTGAGCTGACATTGTGCCACTGCGCTTCAGCCTTGGTGACACGGCGAGTTGTCTCAAAAAAACATCAGATTGGCAGGGTAGGTGGATCACCTGATGTCAGGAGTTTGAGACCAGCCTGGCCAACATGGTGAAACCCCATCTCTACTAAAAATACAAAAATTAGCCAGGCACGGTGGTGGGCGCCTGCAATCCCAGCTACTCAGGAGGCTGAGGCAGGAGAATTGCTTGAACCTGGGAGGCAGAGGTTGCAATAAGCTGAGATTGTGCCACTGCACTCCAGCCTGGGTAACAGAGCGAGACTCTGTCTTAAAAAATAAAATAAGATAATTCCTGAACAAATATTCTTCTCAGGTTAGATTTTTCCAGTAAATAAGGTTCAGAGGCAGTGGCAAGTGGAGGAAATTGAACAGGTAACACACTTGAGAGCGATTTGCACCTGGACTGTTCAGAAAGCAAGCTGGTAAGAGAGGAAGGAGATGTGGTCCAGGGTAAGATGGGGCAGAACACCTGGGCCTTCAGCCATGCAGAGGGGTCTGGATTTCATGGGAGGTGGTGGGAGAGAGAAGAAACTATATCTGATCCACATTCCAGGAATTGGCAGGACAGCTATTCTGAGACTGCGTGGGGTTGTATGGTGCCTGGGTTCACTTACAGAGCTTCTGGGGCCCCAGAAGGCTCTCCATCTGTGGGTTCCAATTAACGCCCGTGCCGCCACCCAGAAAGAAGCTGCCAACCACAGAGGCCTCGTAAAAGCCACCTGCTGCTATTGATGCTTTTTGTTGGACTCTGCCCCAAAGCAGCCCAGTACACCTGGCCCAGGGCAGGACGCAGGGAGGCTGAGTTCCTAGCAACCCTTTGTTAGTTTTCCCAGCTCTGCTGTTGATAAGCAATTGTAGGCACCTTGTGGAATCAGGAACCCCGGGCTCACCAGTTCCTTTTGCACAGATGAGAAAAACCTAGGCTAGGAGAGCGCAGTGTCCTCACATGGCTGGTGCAGCCTCTGATCCACAGCTCCACAAGGCTTCCAGAAGGTAGTTGGCTTTTGTTCTGAATCTAACAAGACTTATCGGGAGGCTCTTGGTGCCTGGCACTGGCTGAATGCCAGGTTGGGGGAGGCAGAGCAGATGAAGTGTCTGCCTGCGAGGGTGGGTGGAGTTGCTTGTGAAACGTATCATCGTAGCCTAGGAGCTGGGACACTGAAGCCCGGAGAAGGTGCTCATGTTGGAGGATGGGAAGGGCTTCCCGAGGAAGTGACATCTGTGCTCCCATCTGCTGGGTGATGAGGAATGGCCTGGACGGGATGGGGATGGTGGCAGAGGAAGGCGGCCTGTGTGCAGGGAAGGAAGTGGGGAGAGTTACAGGATGAGATGAGTTGAGGGAAGCATGGTTGGCAACTCTAACAGCCCTGGGAGGCCATCGCAGGAGGGGGGTGACGAGATTGACCCTATCCTCATGGGCGCCTCAGCTGGCCTGAGTGTGCTGGAACCGGCCATTGCATGGACACAGTCACTCCTGAGGGGATGTGATCAACAGGCGGAATTCTGTCACTTAATGTCAACGATAGTCACCAGCTAACTGAGTGCTTACTCTTAGGTCAAACTATATGAAACTGCTAATACTCATTTCTTATCTATAGAAATAGCCATTTCCTACGGTTCCACCTAGTATTACCAGGCACAGTGCTTAGTGACATCATGTATATCTATATGATTTATGAAATAATGTGTCCACGCAAATACGCATCACATGTAAGACTGTAATTCTTATATGTCACCCTCACAATGACCCCGTGAAGCAAGTCTTGTTTTGTTTTGTTTTGTTTCTTAGTAATTTTTTATTTTTGTAGAGATGGCATTTTGCCATGTGTCTGGGCTGGTCTCAAACTCCTGGCCTGAAGTGATCTCCCGCCTCTGCCTCCTGAAGTGCGGGTGTTACAAGCATGAGCCACCACACCCGGCTGAGCAAGCCTTGTTGTTCCCATTTTACAGATAAGGAAACTGAGGCTTAGAGAAATAAAGTGTTAGTCGTGTTTATATTGCCAGTCAGTAGTTGAGTCAGAATTTGAACTGAGGTCTCGTTGACCTCAAAGGCTATGCCAAAAACCACACTGCTGGTTCCAGAAAACCCTAGAGGTGAAAGGCTTCAGAGAGGCAGTACAGGGTAGAGGTTAGCACTTTGCAGCCCAGATGGCCTGGGTTTGAATCCCAGCTCTGCCCCTTGCTAGCCACGTGACCTTGGGGAGGAGATTAACTAGCTTCTTTGTGCCTTAGTTTACCCATCACATATAGGAATGAGCACCTCAGGTTTTTTGTGAGGATTGAATGAACTGATGTTTGTAAAAATGCTTAGAACGATGCCTGGGGCTGTGGGCTTTGTATAAGCATGAGCTATTATTGTCACTGTCCTTGCCATTGGTGGTGCTGTGCCTGTGGTTCCCCAGGTGAGTGGGCACCCCTGTGAGGGCAGCCCGGCTCTAACATTTTGCCTCCTGGAGGTATCGGTTACGTCTAGACTTTCTCCAGCACAGCCCTGCCCTGGGAGGATGGCATGAGAGAACCTTCATCAACTCCCCGCATCTGTTCTCTACCCCAGAGGTTCTCTACGTGGCCTCCTCCCGGCAGCTGAAGCGCCTCGAGTGGGTCAGCCGCTCCCCGGTCTATTCCCATTTCAACGAGACCTTGCTGGGGGTCAGCGTCATTCGAGCCTTCGAGGAGCAGGAGCGCTTCATCCGCCAGAGTGACCTGAAGGTGGACGAGAACCAGAAGGCCTATTACCCCAGCATCGTGGCCAACAGGTGGGCGTGGTGGGCCTGCAGGAGGGGGCGGAGGAGGCCGCCTTAGCACCTTGTCCCTTTGCCTCGATCTCTTCCTCACACCTTGAGCTGCGTATAAAGACAAACCTGGGTCTTTGCAGAAAGGATGGAGAGGCTTGATGAGCGCGGAGGACAGATGAATCATTCGAAGCAGACAGCGGCACTGTAGACATGCAGTGCCCAGGGCATTTAAGTGCAGGGACACAGCTCTTCTGGAGTCAGAAAGCCCTGCACGTGCTTCCCTTTAACTGTCATCCTAGTGATGCAAGAGTGCAGCGACAGACTCTGCTATTGAGCATCTTCATACCGCTGTTCCCGTCTGCAGGTGATCATGCACCCCTGGGTGATGTGTGTCAGAAGCAATTTACTATAATACTAAGCTAAACCGTATGAGATTGTCATCTTGTGGGCCAGATGTCATGGCCCACGCCTGTAATCCCAGTACTTTCAGATGCTGAGGCAGGAGGATCCGGTAAGGTCAGAGATTCCAGGCCAGCCTGGGCAACATAGAAAGACCCCCATCTCTCTTAAAAAAAAAAAAAAAAAAAAAAAAAAAGTAGCCTGTCACGGTGGTGTGTGCCTGTAGACCTAGCTTCTCAAGAGGCTGAGGCTGGAGGATCGTTTGAGCCCAGGAGTTCAAAGTTGCATTGAGCTATGATTGCACCACTGCACTCCAGCCTGGGCAACAGAGTGAGACCCTGTCTCTGGAAAAACAAAAAAAGGAAATGGGGGTGGGAGATTGACATCTTGTGGATCACAGATAATAGCAACAATCCAAAAGGGGCAGAAGTTTGCTAATTATTTGCTGAATTTAGAGAAGTGTCCCTCTCACCCATTTGCATCCTGATAGACTTTCCTGAAAAAGTGACAGCACCCCAGAGGTGTCCCATAGCCATGAGCCCATCTTACACGCTCTAATCCCATAGTGTAAGTCTGGGTGGGCCAACCCTGAATGATCAGAGACCTTGACTTCCCGTCACAATTTTTAGGGAGTTTGTCACAATCTGGCTGTGTCTGGTGGAGTAGTGAGGATCAGTCACTTGGTTGGTAAGGGCTGCAATGGGGAAAAGATCAACACCCCATCTTCCTAGAATGCTTTATATTTTAGAACATTAAAATAATAATTCTAGTGCTATATGATATCATACAAAGCCTAGCTTTAAACAAATAAGATGACCAGACACGGTGGCTCACGTCTGTAATCCCAACACTTTGGGAGGCCAAGGTGGGTGGATCTCCTGAGGTCAGGAGTTCGAGACCAGCCTGGTCAACATGGCAAAATCCCGTCTATATTAAAAATACAAAAGAATTAGCCTGGCATGGTGGTGGGTGCCTGTAGTCCCATCTACTCAGGAGGCTGAGGGAGGAGAATCACTTGAACCCAGGAGGCAGAGGTTGCAGTGAGCTGCGACTGCACCATTGCACTGCAGCCTGGGCAACGAGCGAAACTCTATCTCAAAAAATAATAGAAGATAAGAATAAAATGAAAAGTAAAATAAAATAGTTCTGATGGTACATGATACCATATGAAACCTAGCCTTAAACAAATAAGATGACCAGGCACATTGGTTCACACCTGTAATCCCAGCACTTTGGGTGGCCAAGGCAGGAGGGTCGCTTGAGCCCAGGAGTTCGAGACCAGCCTGGGCACTATAGGGAGACCCTGTCTCTAAAAACAACAAAACAAAACAACCAAAAATTTGCCAGGTGTGGTGGCATGGGCCTGTAGTCCAGCTGCTCAGGCTGAGGCAGGAGGATCCCTGGAACCTGGAAGGTTGAGGCTGCAGTGAGCTGTGATCATGTCATCCACACTCCAGCCTGGATGGCAGAGTAAGACCCCATCTCAAAAAACAAAATGACAGAAAACATGATTTCTGTTTCTATTTTAAAGGGTAAAATAGTATATTTTAACACTTTGAAATGAAGAAGAGTCTGGGTTTGGGAACGTTACAATGATGTTTACTCGTACTAGTTACGCACTCCCCTCCCAGATCTGTCTCATAACAAGAAACTGTTGTTTTCTACTTGTTTTTAGCCAAAAGGCCGAGAAACGATGGTTATTTTAAATCACTAGTGTCTCTTATAGTCGATGTCTTCTTAGTATTTAGGAATTTCCAGGACATCTTTTTGTTGTTGTTAATGCACTATATGTGTATGTGTATGTGTGTGTGTGTGTGTGTATGTGTGTGTGTGTGTGTGTGTATATATATATGTATATATGTGATTACAGGAGTGACCCACTACGCCCGGCCTATATGTATATATTTCAAAGGCTTCAGTGAGAAAAATTTGGTTCTTAAAAAGGCAAGCTTCAGATTCCAGGGAAGGTTGTCTCTGGAGAGCTCTGCTTTAATCCAATCAAATCTGGGTTTGTCAGATTAATGAGGATTTACTGGCATTGTGCCCTTTCGGCCCTCCCTACTCTGCGCCCATTGTGCATGTTTTGAAAAAGCAGTGCCAGGAAGGACTCTCTCTGGAACTATTGCGGAGTTACTCGAGTTAGCAAAGAATCCCCTTCCTCCCCTAAGAGCTGTAAGCCAGGTCTCTGTAAAGCTGACTCCACGCCTGTTTGTCTGCCTGTGTGTCTTGCCGCAGGTGGCTGGCCGTGCGGCTGGAGTGTGTGGGCAACTGCATCGTTCTGTTTGCTGCCCTGTTTGCGGTGATCTCCAGGCACAGCCTCAGCACTGGCTTGGTGGGCCTCTCAATGTCTTACTCATTGCAGGTAAGAGGGGATGCTTGTGGCTGGATTATTAAAGTCCGTTAATGGGGGAGCCAGTTGTCCTTGGCTTTGGATTCCAGCTTCAACAGGAATGGCGGAAAGGAATGTGAGAGGCATGGAGTTTGAGGAGTGGGTACAGTGCTACAGTGCCAAGTGACCAACTAGAGCAGGAGAGGGATTTGACATGTGGCCAGGATTTTCCCCATCAGTCACAGAGATTCCTTAGTGGCCCAAGAGGATACTTCCAGCTATGAGGGGAATGCTTTTAAAGCTATGAATTTCCCTCTAAGAACTGCTTTAGCTGCATCTCACAAATGGTGATACATTGTGTTTTCATATTGTCACCTGGCTAAAAATATTTTCCAGTTTCTTATTATGTGGCCCATGAGTTATTCTGGGAACGTGGTGTGTGCTTAGGAGATGGCAATGTGGCAGGCCTGGGTGATGGCTATACCTGGGGTTGCTAATTTCTGTACCTTTCTTACCTGAATGTTTCATAATTCATAACTTTTTTTTTTTTTTGGAGACGGAATCTCGCTCTGTCACCCAGGCTGGAATGCAGTGGTGCGATCTTGGCTCACTGTAACCTCTGCCTCCTGGGTTCAAGTGATTCTCCTGCCTCAGCCTCCCAAATAGCTGGGGTTACAGGTGTGTGTCACCACGCCTGGCTAATTTTTGTATTTTTAGTAGCAACTGACGGGATTTCGCCACGTTGGCCAGGCTGGTCTCAAACCCCTGACTTCAGGTGATCTGCCCGCCTCAGCCTCCCATAATTCATACTTGTTGAAAATAATTTGTTTCCTGTTATCTCAGTGGAAAAAAAAAAAAAGAAAAAGGAAAGTAAAGTACGCCTGCTCACTCTAGAAATGTCACGTGACTCTTCCACTCACAGGTCACCACCTACTTGAACTGGCTGGTTCGGATGTCATCTGAGATGGAAACCAACATCGTGGCCGTGGAGAGACTCATGGAGTATTCAGAGACTGAGAAGGAGGTAGGCAAGGGCCCCTGGCCGGACCTCTTGGTCTTTGGTGTAGCTTTACCCCAAGGAGATCTGTGGACCCTATCCTGTGCACCTCTGTCTCTGAGCAGGAGAGTGAGCTGGATACCTCACCAGGTAGAAGTGCATCTTATGCTTGTCCAGTCTTTTTGCAGCACTTATTTAGAGCCCGGTTTTAGGGTGAAAATAGTTTACCGGCTTTCCCCAAGATCTGGGGTATCCATATACGAGACTGTGGGATGCTGTCAGGGCATTCAGAAGGTATTCACATTGTGAAGAAGTTTCCCCCTCTAATTCTCTTTCATAACTTTTGACGGTATCACAGAGAAAGTCTTTAACTAGCAGGTCTTTAACACCTTATCAATTGAGATGATCTCCCTTCAACAGACATAAACAGCAGCGCTCACACTTGGAGTCTTCAACAGGACGGCTTCTATCAGAAATAACCTTCTGTTATTTGTTATGAATTTGGTTTTTTTGTGTGTGAGATGGAGTCTCACTGTCACCCAGGCTGGAGTGCAGTGGCACAATCTCGGCTCACTGCAACCTCCTCCTCCCAGGTTCAAGTAATTCTCCTGCCTCAGCCTCCCAAATAGTTGGGATTAGAGGTGCCTGTCATCATGCCTGGCTAATTTTTGTATTTTTAGTAGAGATGGAGATTTCACTAAGTTGGCCAGTCTGGTCTCGAACTCTTGACCTCAGGTGATCCGCCTGCCTCAGCCTCCCAAAGTGCTGGGATTACAGGCACGAGCCACTGCACCTGGCCTGTTACGTATTTGTATAGGGGACTCCTGTTATGGAAAAAATACTACTTTTCCATTTGTGATTGTAATAAATTTTCCTCTTAAGTTGAGAAATTAAGTCTAAGTGACTTGACTGAGCATATTAAAACAACAAGAGAATGAGTACATGCATACTACACGAATGATGTAGCTGGGAAGTGACCAAAGTTTGGGAAACCCTGCAGTTATTGAACCCCAGTCTCCTTTTTATAGATGGAGAAAAAGGGAGCCTGGGGAGGGACGGCGGCTGATCCAAGGTCCCACGTGGCTTGGTAGAACAGCTGGGACTAGGACCCATGCCTCCAGTCTTCGATGTTGTGTTGCCCTTAATAACTGCCTTCTTAGGCCCTGAACACCAGCATGAGTAGGAAGAGCAGTGATAATAGATAATCACAATAATGCCTGGCAACACCCCCACCCCACCATTAATGATAACAGGGACACACGTAGTGCCTTGTAGAATGTCAGGCCCATAGTTAAACGTTTAACACAGAGTAATGCACTCAGTCTTTACCCCGCCCTATGAGTGATTTTTGAGACACGGTCTTACTCTTGCCCGGGCTGGAGTGTAGTGCGATCTCACTCACTGCCTCCCAGGCTCAAGTGATTCTCCTACTTCAGCCTCCTGAGTGTCTGGGACCACGGGCGTACGCCATCAAGCCTGATTGATTTTTGTATTTTTAGTAGAGATGGGATTTTGCGATGTTGCCCAGACTCGTCTCGATCTCCTGAGCTCAAATGATCTGCCTGCCTTGGCATCCCAAAGTGCTGGGATTATAAGCGGGAGCCACCGTGCCCAGCCCAGCCCTATGATTTAGATGCTACTATTACCCCCATTTTACAGGTGAGGAAACTGAGACAAAAAGATGAAGTTTCTTGCCCAAGATCACATGGCTGGTAAATGGCAGACCTAGGCATTGAGCCTGTGCCTCCTCAGAGACCCTATCCAGTGCCATGGGAGTCATGCTGCCCGGCCTCCTGAGGAGAGATGCCCCTTGGGAGTGAGACCAAGGCCTCCATAAGGTCTGTCCTCCTGAGGAATTCACAGAGGTCACCTCTGCCCACTCCTTTAACATTCTGACTGGGTGAACCAGGTCCCATGTCAAGGGTGAGCATTATAAGAAGGGCGTGAGTGCCCCCATGAGGAACCAAGGGTATATTACACCGGCAGCTTCTAACTTGACACTGAATTTATTTAATTCATTCACAGGGTATTTCATTAGTTTTTTGTTTTTTTAAGATGGAATTTGGCTTTTTTTTTTTTGCCCAGGCTGGAATGCAGTGGCACGATCTCAGCTCACTGCAACCTCCACCTCCTGGATTCAAGTGATTCTCCTGCCTCAGCCTCCCAATTAGCTGGGATCACAAGCACCCGCCACCCCGCCCAGCTAACTTATTTCAGTAGTTTTTATAATAGCCTCATTGACATGTGAATTTCACATGTCATGCAATTCACCCAGTTAAAGCGTTCAGTTTGATTGAATTCAGTTTTGTTTTTTTGTTTGTTTGAGACTTAAGTCTCGCTCCAGGCTGGAGTGCAGTGGCATGATCTCAGCTCACTGCAACCTCCACCTCCTGGGTTCAAGCGATTCTCAGCCTCCTGAGTAGCTGGGATTACAGGTGATTTTTGTATTTTCAATAGAGATGGGATTTCACCATGTTGGCCTGGATGGTCTCGAACTCCTGACCTCGTGATCCACCCACCTCAGCCTCCCAAAGTGCTGGGATCACAGGTGTGAGCCACCACCCCCGCCGGCCTGAGTTCAGTTTTTAAAAGCATTTTACTTTTGACTGAGTTTTATATTTTTAGAAGAATTGTCTTTAGCAAACCCAAGAGAAAGTAATTGTCCTCATTAGTCTTACCACTATTCTGTATTTGCATGTATTTTTAGATATAAAGTTCCACATACTTCTCTCCATTCTGCTCACTGTGTTGTTATAGCATCTCCCCTTCAATTATGTACATAAATTATGAAATAGAGATATGCTTGTTGTTTTAAAAAGAAAAAATCAATACAGGGCTGGACACAGTGGCCCATGCCTGCAATCCCAGCACTTTGAGAGGCCAAGGTGGGTGGATCAGTTGAAGCCAGGAGTTCGAGACCAGCCTGGCCAACATGGTGAATCCCATCTCTACTAAAAAAACAAAAATTAGCTGGGCATGGTGACAGGTGCCTGTAATCCCAGCTACTTGGCAGGCTGAGGTGGGAGGATCGCTGGAACCCGGGAGGTGGACATTGCAGTGAGCTGAGGTCACATCACTGCACTCCAGCCTGGGTGACAGAGTGAGACTCTCGAAAAACAAACAAAAAAAAACAAAAAAAGAAGTCTATGGTGGAGAAAGACAGTTTGTTCTGTTCGCCCCATTCCTCTCCTCTCCAGAGAGAGGCTCCATTAGTATTCTGGTGCATTTCCCCCAGAACTTTCCTGTGCGGATTCCCACGTACCCCCATATGTTTGTTTGCTTGTTTCTTTTTCTTTTAATGTAAGTGGGATCTACCTGTTATCCTGTGACACCTTTTCTTTAACCATGAGGCACCTTTGCATCCGTGTATAGTAACAGTCACTGCCTCTAAGGGCTGCTGTGAGGCTCAGATGAAATCACGGGTCTCAAGTGCTGAGCAGAGCAACTTGCATTAGTTGCATTGTAAGCGCTCAATAATAACACATTTTTTGGCCGGTGCAGTGGCTCACGCCTGTAATCCCAGCACTTTGGGAGGCCAAGGCAGATGGATCACTTGAGCCCAGGAGCTCGAGACGATCCTGGGCAACATGGTGAGACATCGTCTCTACAAAATAAAAAATAACACTTTTTGTTGTTGGCGGTGGTGGTGGGTGTGTGTGTGTGTGTGTGTGTGTGTGTGTGTGTAACAGAGGAGTCTCGCTGTGTCACCCAGGCTGGAGTGTAGTGGTTTTATGTTGGCTCAGTGCAACCTCTGCCTCCCAGATTCTAGTGATCCTCCTGTCTCAGCCTCCCAAGTAGCTAAGATTACAGGCTCCCACCATCATGCCCAGCTAATTTTTGTACTTTTAGTAGAGCCAGGGTTTCACCATGTTGGTCAGGCTGGTCTCAAACCCCTGACCTCAAGTGATCTGCCCGCCTCGGCCTCCCTAAGTGCTGAGATTACACGTGTGAGCCACCGTGCCCGGCAACGCTGTTATTTTATAGCACATCCACAAAAGGGCTGCATGTCTTTCCTAAAAGGTGCCCAGCGTTTTCTTATGTGCCCTCCGCAGTGCCCCTGAGCTTGGTCATGTGCTCTGCAGCCTGGTTCAGCACCTGTGTGTGCCCTGGAGGGGGATGTGCACTCCCCAAGGCTAAAACCAGTGAACCTGGCCCAGGCCACATCCAGCTGTGGGCCTCAGGAAATGCTGAACTGAACTACTTTTCAAAAGGAGGGTTGTGTGTCCCTGGGCAAGTTACCGCCCCTGTGTCTCAGTCTCCTTGTGTGTAAACTGGGGATAATGAAAGGACCCCCCACATGGGATTGCTGTGAGGATTGGATGAGATACTGCCATACAGCTGCTGCTTTTATCCTTGCCTTCCTGCCAGGGTGGGCAGCCAGGGTAACTCACTTTTATTCTTGTGTCTGTCCAGAGAAGACCACTCATTTCATTGACTCCATTTATAAATATTTAAAAATTTTTTTTTATCAAAAAGTAAGTTTTATTGGCATCTAAAAACAAAACTCACCCAACATTGAAACACACTTCAGTATTTATGATATTGTTTTCTTGTTTCTTTTCTACTCACTGCAGTGTGAGGAACAAATCACATTTACTTTAGAGAAACAGAGACCATAGTGTAGATTTTACAAAATCACTTTTTAAACTCTCTGTATTGTGCTTCTCAAATACCCAGAGCCAGTCTGTGCATAAAATGTCACACTGTTGTCTAAACCTTAAAATTCTGCATCAGCCTAAAGATACGGATAAGATATACCTCCACTTGCTCTTTTGAAATATATCTATTACCTTATCCAGCCTAATGATAGTTACCTAAAAAATTCTTTGTTCCATAGGAAGTCTCTGACAAGCTGTTATTCATTTCCTTGACGTTAAAAGAATCTGGGGGCAACATTTATATATTATCAGAAAAATTTTTTAAAAGTTTACCTATCATGTTCATATTAAGAACAATGTCTGTGGCCGGGCATGGTGGCTCATTCCTGTAATCCCAGCACTTTGGGAGGTAGAGGTGGGCGGATCATGAGGTCAGGAGTTAGAGATCAGCCTGGCCAACATGGTGAAACCACACCTCTACTAAAAATACAAAAATTAGCTGGGTGTGGTGGCGGGTGTCTGTAATCCCAGCTACCCAGGAGGCTGAGGCAGGAGAATCGCTTGAACCTGGGAGGCAGAGGTTGCAGTGAGCTGAGATCACGCCATTGCACTCCAGCCTGGGTGACAGAGCGAGACTCCATCTCAAAAAAAAAAAAAAGAACAATGTCTATACAAATCAGTTGTACAATTATTTTAAAAGAAAGGTGAACATGAACATCACGTTAATTCTGGCAGACAAAAATGAACAACTGTGGTCCAGTCAGCCATTATCTATTACAACGAGATGACAGCTTTACAGGAGGTATCTCCAACCTACTGAGTGATGATTATGTCCCTTCATTTCCTGTGCCTTCTACCACTGGTTCACTTTCTGTATCAGCAGCTGTGTCACTCTTCTTGTTCATGTTCATAAATATGTATTGAACACCTGCTATGTGCTCTGAGCCCTGGGATACAGCAGTGAACAATTAGAACCTGTCCTCATTGAGTGGATGGTGCAGTGGGCGTGGGAGACAGAATACACTCAAGCATATGAGCCCCGAGAGGGCTGGGGACAGGCAGTGCCCTGAAGAAGGCAGCACAGGAGGGGACAGAGGGACACAGGGCTGGGAGGGTGCTCTGCATCGACCAGAGATCCACAGGATGCGAGGGGGTCATTTGGGGAAGAGCTTTCCAGGAAGGGCAACCCCCCAGTGCTGAGGCCTGGGAGGCCACCTTGGGCAGGAGAGTGAGTGAGAGGGGAGGTTGGGGGAGTCACAGCTTTACCGGATGGACTGGGAATTCCTTACTCTCTCCCTTTGCTGCGATGGAAGGCGCCCTGGCAAATCCAGGAGACAGGTCCGCCCAGCAGCTGGCCCCAGGTGGGCCGAGTGGAATTCCGGAACTACTGCCTGCGCTACCCAGAGGACCTGGACTTCGTTCTCAGGCACATCAATGTCACCATCAATGGGGGAGAAAAGGTGGGTACACATCGCCCCATTCCCCCACCCATTCTCAGTTGGGCACAGGGTACCATCGGGCAGGTGAACCTAGCTGTGGTGTCTCCCCAGTCACTCACGGCTCCACCCTCTGCTTGAATGGCTTTTCCAGGGGGCTGGGAGTGGACTGTGGCAGTAAAAGCTGTTTAGAGCACATCCAACTTGCAGAAGTGAAGGCTTTTAGGTGAACTCACAGCCCGAAGACCAAATGAGCCCCACATATATGTTTTGGAAGATTTTTTTTTTTTTTTTTTTTGAGACAGGGTCTTGCTCTGTCACCCAGGCTAGAGTGCAGTGGTGTGATCTCAGCCTACTGCAACGGCAGCCTCCCAAGTGGGGTGACTACACATGGTTGGGACTACAGGTATGTGCCACTGCACCTGGCTAATTTTTGTATTTTTTGTAGAGATAGGGGTCCTACTATGTTGCCCAGGCTGACCTGGAACTCTTGAGCTCAACCGATCTGCCTGCCTCAGCTTCCCAAAGTGCTGGGATTACAGGAATCAGCCACCATTCCTGGCCCCTGGAAGAAGTTTTTTTTGTTTTGTTTTGTTTTTTGAAATGGAGTCTTACTCTGTTGCCCAGGCCAGAGTGCAGGGGCCCAATCTCAGCTCACTACAACTTCTGCCTCCTGGGTTCAAGTGATTCTCCTGCCTTAGCCTCCCGAGTAGCTGGGACTACAGGCATGCGCCACCACGCCTGGCTGATTTTTATATTATTAGTAGAGATGGGGTTTTGCCATGTTGGCCAGGCTGGTCGTGAACTCCTGACCTCAACTGATCCACCTGCCTCAGCTTCCCCAAGTGCTGGGATTACAGGTGTGAGCCACCGCACCCGGCCTGGAAGAAATTTGAATAAGTTGCAAATACTGAAAAATCTGGAAGACTTAATATAAAAATTTATTTTCTGTTTTTGGAAGATCAGAACATCTGGCAACAACAGGTCAATCCTCCCCCGCCTGGCTCTTTCTAGTCAACCTGTGAGCCTCCTGGTTTACCCCAGTCCCTCCCTGTCCCATTCAGTGCCTAGTTGGCCCCTCCAAGACATTAGAATTTGTGATCTCTAGAATAAGGTATAACCATCCCTTCTAGGGGATGGCTCAAGGGAAGTGAGAAGTTGTCAGAATTGTGGAACCTTTTCTTGGTTCCGAGCTGTTCTTGGGAAGAGGTTCCTTGACCTGAGTGATGCCCTTAGACTGTCCTCTGGAATCGGTCTGAGAGTCTTCCTGGCTATTTGCTGGGGGACAAGGCTGCTTTCACCTCTGAACATACGGACTTATTGAACTGTTCCTACGTCCCTCTCACAAAGCTCAGAACATTCTGTTTCCAGCAGATAATTTCTCTCTGAGTTACAGAGAAGAGCAGAGTGGGTGATGTTCTTGCTATCTGTTTTTTTGTTTTTGCTTTTGTTTTGTTTTGAGACAGGGTCTCTGTCACCCAGGCTGGAGTCCAGTGGTGCTGTTTCGGCTTACTGCAACCTCCGTCCCCCGGGTTCAAGTGATTCTCCTGCCTCAGTCTCCCAAGTATCTGGGACTACAGGTGCATGCCACCACGCCCAGCTAATTTTTGTAGTTTTAGTAGAGATGGGGTTTTACCATGTTGGCCAGGCTGGTCTCAAACTCCTGACCTTCTGTGATCCACCCACCTCAGCCTCCCAAAGTGCTGGGACTACAGGCATAAGCTACCACGCCCCAGCCCTTGTTGAGTCTTTATGGCTTATCATGATAATTTTTGCATGCATGCTGCTCTGTGACACCCCTGTAGGAGGGAAGAGGAAGCCCACCTCTCAAGAGCCAGGCAGGAAGGGGAGAATTGGAGATCAGGAACGTCATCCATTGGCCATTAGCTAGAGAACCTAGTTCCTTCAAGAGAGGATGCGTGGAGACCAGGTCATAGCAAAGGGCCGGAAGATCTGCCTGAATCTTTCAGATATTTCAACAACTCGTGATGGGGAACTCACCATCAAAGGTGTGAAAAACAGAGTGGGGAAATGAGGAAATGCCTGATTATTACTTAATAGTCACTTGAGTCTAAACAAATAGGGCTTTGTTGGAAATTCCTTCTGCCTCTTCTGTATCTCTTTTGAGGTCTCTAGTAACTTATAAAAAGCTGAGTCATTCCTTTCGGGAGCCTGGCAAAGGGAAGAGTCCTTCTTGACCTTCGGCCAAGACACCTTTAAAGGAGTGTCTGTGGGCAGCGCGAAAGGGAGAGGGCTGTGGAGTTGGGTCGACCAGATGACTGATGCCTGAGGTCGGGCCGAGATGAGGGCACTTGGGGCAGGGACAAGTCCAGATGCCAGCATTCCCACCACACCTGGGCCCTTCTGTCCTGCAGGTCGGCATCGTGGGGCGGACGGGAGCTGGGAAGTCGTCCCTGACCCTGGGCTTATTTCAGATCAACAAGTCTGCCGAAGGAGAGATCATCATCAATGGCATCAACATCGCCAAGATCGGCCTGCATGACCTCTGCTTCAAGATCACCATCATTCCCCAGGTGGGGTCTGGGTGCGGCCCAGGAGGTGAGCCCAAGCTGGCAAGCCTCGTGATTGCACTGACAGTGATGTATGTATATTTTTGGGGCAAACATACATTTGGCCCGACTTCGTCATTTTTTGTGTTTTTGTTTTTTCTGAAACAGGGTCTTGCTGTGTTGCCCAGAGTAGAGTGCACTGGCGCAGTCTCAGCTCACTGCAACTTCCATCTCCCAGGCTCAAGCGATTCTCCCATCCCAGCCTCCTGAGTAGCTGGGACTACAGGCCCATGCCACCACACCCAGCTAAACTTTTCTATTTTTTGTGGAGATGGGGTTTCACCATGTTGCCCAGGCTGCTCTTGAATTCCTGGGCTCAAATGATCCACCCACCTTGGCCTCCGAAAGTGCTGGGATTAAGGGCATGAGCCACCGCACCTGGCCTTCATTATTTTTATAGAAGTTAGGCTATGCTGCTGCTTCCCTGAATTTCCTCTTAGCATATGATTAACAAGGTGGGAATTAACTGACTGTCATTCCCTACTTCTTGTTCCCGCAAGGGGTAGTTTCGGAGCATCTAGAAAAATCCAGAAAGACACCGTCTTCTCTCTCTGCTGCCAGAGTCAGGCTGAGAATCTCTAACCCTTCCAAGAGCTAGACAAGAAATAAGACTTTTTAATTTTTGATTCATGGGGTGCACCTGCAGGGTTGTTACATGGGTATATCGTGTGATGCTGACACTTCGGCTTCTATGGATCTCATCACCCAACTATTGAACAAAGTACCCGAGAGAGAGTTTCTCAACCATTACCCTCCTCCATCTCTCCTCACTTTTGGAGGATCCGGTGTCTGTCGTTTCCATCTTTACATCCATGAGTACCCAGAGTTTAGCTCCCACTTATAAGTGAGAACATGCCGTATTTGGTAAGAAATAAGGATTTTTGTTTGTTTGTTTGTTTTTATTGAGATGGAGTCTTACTCTGTCACCCAGTGCGGTGGCACGATCTCAGCTTACTGCAACCTCCACCTCCTGGGTTCAAGTGATTCTCCTGCCTCACCTTCCCAAGTAGCTGGGATTACAGGCACGCACCACCACGCCTGGCTACTTTTTGTATTTTTAATAGAGACGGGCTTTTACCATGTTACCCAGGCTTGTCTCAAACTCCTGACCACAAGTGATCTGCCTGCCTCGGACTCCCATAGTGCTGGGATTACAGGGGTGAGCCAACATGCTTGGCTGAAATAAGGATTTTCTACACCAATAGCCGCAGGTGGATTCCTTAATATGTTGCCTTTTAGTGTAATCTTCCGTAAAGTGTCTTAGAAGAGTCTCTTTTGCAGTTGGATGACAGGGGAGAATCCACAGGACTTTATTGTTAGGAATCACCTGTGCTGCATCTCATTTCTGGAGGTTCTCAACCCACTTGGATATTGAAGGCTGTAGGAAGTTGTATGGAAAGGAAATCTGTTTTATTCTGACAAATTCAGACTTTCCAGACTTTTTCTTTTTCCATTATTAAGGAAATTTTTTTTTTTTTTTTTTTTTTTTTGGAGACCGAGTCTCGCTCTGTCACCCAGGCTGGAATGCAGTGGCACGATCTTGGCTCACTGTAACTTCCATCTCCCGGGTTCAAGTGATTCTCCTGTCTCAGTCTCCTGAGTAGCTGGGACTACAGGTGTGTGCCACCATGCCCAGCTAATTTTTATATTTTTTGTACAGACAGGGTTTCGCCATGTTGGCCAGGCTGGTCTCGAACTCCTGACCTCAAGTGATCTGCTCGCCTCGGCCTGCCAAAGTGCTGGGATTACAGGCGTGAACCACCATGCCTGGCCTTTTTCTCCATTATGAACATCTCCAGAAACAGTGATTCCAAGGAGCTCTGACACCCCACCTTCAACAGTCCTGGCCAGAAGTCCTTAGGCCCCACTTCGTCTCCATCCGTGTCAGCGTTGACATAGGTGTCACATGCTGTCCACTCTCTTCTCTCTGAACAGGACCCTGTTTTGTTTTCGGGTTCCCTCCGCATGAACCTGGACCCATTCAGCCAGTACTCGGATGAAGAAGTCTGGACGTCCCTGGAGCTGGCCCACCTGAAGGACTTCGTGTCAGCCCTGCCTGACAAGCTGGACCACGAGTGTGCGGAAGGCGGGGAGAACCTCAGGTAGGCAGGGGTGAACAGGGAGACACCGGATAAGGTGTCCTGGGCGCCACCTCGGTAGGGGGGTTTGAAGATTCTGTCCAGATCTGTGTCAGACCTGGATTTGAGTCCCAGATGACCATTTGTCCCTTCATCTCTTGGAGCCTCAGTTTCTGTATCTGTAAAATGGGTCTTAATCCAGGCTCTTTGAACCATGAGGTAGAATAACCAGGATGACCAGTACATTTCATTTTATACACACCAGCAAGACGCCTCCTCTTTTTTCGTACCTCTTCCACTATCTCCAGTTGATGATTCTCTGAGCCTCAAGACACCTCCTGAGTGTCTTCTGGTACCTCTTCCACCTTCTCCAGTGGATGATTTTGTGACACCAGAGACACCTCCCGTCAAGCGTCGCTGGGGACCTGTATCATTTCCTTGAGCTGATGATTTTAGGAGATGCAAGACACCTCCCAACTCTTTTTTCGTACCTCTTCCACCTTCTCCAGTTGATGATTCCCTGAGCCTCATAACACCTCCCTCAGCTACTCAGGAGGTTGAGGCAGAAGAATCACTTGAACCCAAGAAGCAGAGTTTCAGTAAGCTGAGGACATGCTATTGCGCTCCAGCCAGGGCAACATGAGTAAAACTGTGTGTCAAAAAAAACAAACAAAAAAATCAAAAAACAAAACACACACTCCAAAAACAAACAAACAATAAATAATATAAAAATAAAATAAATACTGCAGTCCTTATGTTATTGCATTATTTCAAAATCTGGTAAGATTGCCTGAGGGACCTGAGGTTTTTAATTGCAGGGGTTTTTTTTAATCTTTAGAAGTGGTTGGTTATGTGAAATATTATTATTATTTTGAGACTGGGTTTTGCTCTGTCACCCAAGCTGGAGGTGCAGTGGCTCGATCACAGCTCACTGCATCCTCAACCTACTGGGCTTCAAGCGATCCTCCTGCCTCAGCCTCCCAAGTAGCTGGGATCACAGATGTGTGCCAGCACGCCTGGCCAATGTTAAAAAATCCTTTATCTTTTTTGTAGAGATGCCCTCCGGACCTCAAGCAATCCTCCTACTAGTCCCCACCCCCAGCCCCTTTCTGATAAACATCTACACTGTTTATTATCTGACGCCATTTCTATCTTCTTCCTTGTCGTCCAGACATCAAAGAATTCACGTTTTCTTTTTCAAGTGCTCAGTGTTAAAGATCACTCACATTAGGGCCGGACACCATGCCTCACGCCTGTAATCCCAGCACTTTCGGAGGCCGAGGTGGGCAGATCACTTGAGGTGGGGAGTTTGAGACCAGCCTGGCCAACTTGGTGAAACCCCACCTCTACTGAAAATAATACAAAAATTAGCTGGGTGTGGTGGTGCATGCCTGTAGTCCCAGCCACTTGGGAGGCTGAGGCATGAGAATCGCTTGAACACAGGAGGCAGAGGTTGTAGTGAGCCAAGATCACACCACCACACTCTAGCCTGAGTGACAGAGCGAGACTCTGACTCAAAAAATAAATAAATATCACTTACATTAGATATACCCAAGGGGTAATCTATAGAGAGTTGGAAGCAGTGGTTATTGCAACAGGGGCACGAAAGCCATCTGGCTGTGCCAGGATGCCCAGGGGATACTCGGGGTGGGTGGCATGGTGGTGCTGGGGACTCACCGCACAGGACGCTCTGATTGACGCACTGCCAGGAGTAGCGCTCTGTCTTGGGGCTGCAGCCGGCCTCCTCAGCTCGAGTGTAACAACAGTCGTGGCCATGGCAGCACCTACGGATGTCACATGGGCAGGACGGCAGGTGGGTGAAACTCTCTCCTGGCCCTCCTCTCTTGCCAGGACCATGGGTGGCTGAAGACCCCCAGGGAGGCACAGCATCCTCTTATCTAAGATTTTTTTTTTTTTTTTTTTTAAGAGACAGGGTCTTTCTCTGCCGCCCAGGCTGGAGTACAGTGGCACAATCATAGCTCACGGCAGCCTTGAACTCCTGGGCTCAAGCGATCCTCCCACCTCAGTGTCCCAAGTAGCTGAGACTACAGGCACACGCCAGCATGCCCGGCTGGAGTTTTAATTTGTATTTCCTTTGAGACAGCTATCTCTCTGTCGCTCAGGCTGGAGTGCAATGGCTCAGTCAGCTCACTTTAGCCTTGAACTCCCGGGCTCAAGGGATACTGCCATCTCAACCTCCCAAGTATGCTACTACAGGAACACAAACTCCTTTTTTAAATTTTTTGTGGATATGGGGTCTCACTATGTTACCTAGGCTGGTCTCGAACTCCCAGGCTCAAGCAGTCCTCCTACCTCAGTCTCCCCAAATGCTGGGATTACAGGTGGGAGCTACTGTACGCCTGGCCTTATCTGTTTCCCTGAAAATCCCCGTCTTGGGTAATGATTCCATTGGCCCCACCATGCCCTGTCCTGCCTCCCTGGCTGTGCCCAAGCTTGGTCCCTGCCTGCCGGCCTCACTGTCTGGGTCTCGAGCTCCTGTGACACGACTCCTCTCTCTTCCTGGAGTGATACAAGCCCTGCCACTTCCTGACTTTGCCCACACTGTACCCTCTGCCTGGGGCAACTTCATGTCTGCCCTTTGTCCCTTAGGTCTCAGCCCAGGCACAAGCCCCTGCCTCCGGAAGTCATCCAGGCTGCACCAGGCTACACCCTCTCGTAAAATCAGATTCCCTCCCTTCAGGGCAGGTTTATAATGAAACCCTCCACAGAGGCCAGGTGCGGTGACACCCATCTGTAATCCCAGCACTTTGGGAGGCTGAGGTGGGAGGATCACTTAAGGCCAGGGGGTCGAGACCAGCCTGGGCAACATAAGGAGACTCTTGTCTCTGTCTCTATAACAAATTTAAAAATTAGCTCACCAGGCCAGGCTCAGTGGCTCATGCCTGTAATCCCAACACTTTGAGAGGCCAAGGCAGGTGGATCACGAGGTCAGGAGTTCGAGACCAGCCTGGCCAACACGGCGAAACCCTGTCTCTACTAAAAATACAAAATTAGCCAGGTGTGGTGGTGCATGCCTGTAATCCCAGCTACTCGGGAGGCTGAGGCAGGAGAATCACTTGAACCCAGGAGGTGGAGGTTGCAGTGAGCCAAGATCGCGCTATTGCACTCCAGCCTGAGCAAACACAGTCGCCTTCCGAGGTACTGGAATTTTGGAGGGCATCATTTAGCCCATAACAACTGGGTTGATGAATTGAGGGACAGCCTACAGAATAGCTGGTTAGTGGTCTCGCTTGGAGACTAAGGCCATTTGACAGTTCAACACAATGTGAAACGATCCGGGATTGGAGGCCAGACTGGGAACAAAGAACCTTAGGGTGACGATTGGCGATCATTTGAATAAGATCTGTAGATTAGGTAAGTGTATGATTTCCGTGCTTATTTCCTTGTTTTGATCATTGTACTATGGTCATGTAAGATATCAATATTTCAGGAAGCTTGGGTGAGGAGTATGTGGTAACTCTTTGTACTATTTTTGCAACTTCTTTTAAAGTCTGTAGTTATTTCAAAATTAAAAATTAAAAATCAAGGCCAGGTGCAGTGGCTCATGCCTGTAATCCCAGCACTTTGGGAGGCCAAGGCCAGCGGATCACCTGAGGACAGAAGTTGGAGACCAGCCTGGCCCACATGGCGAAACCCCATCTCTACTAAAAATACCAAAATGATCCAGGCATGGTGGCGCATGCCTGTAGTCCCAGCTACTCAGGAGGCCGAGGCAGGAGAATCGCTTGAACTTGGGAGGAAGAAGTTGCAGTGAGATAGCACCACTGTACTCCAGCCTGGGCAACAGGAGTCTGTCTCAAAAAAGAAAAAAGAAAAGTTAAAAATCAGGGCCAGGCGCGGCAGATCATGCCTGTAATCCCAGCACTTTGAGAGGCCAAGGCAGGCGGATCACGAGGTCAGGAAATCAAGATCATCTTGGCTAACAGGATGAAACCCCGTCTCTACTAAAAATACAAAAAAAAAAAAAAGAAAAAGAAAAAGAAAAATTAGCTGGACATGGTGTTGGGTGCCTGTAGTCCCAGCTACTCGGGAGGCTGAGGCAGGAAGCTCCGTTGAGCCCAGGAGTTTAAGGTTGCAGTGAGCTATGATTGCCGCACTGCACTCCAGCCTGGGAAACAGGGAAAGACCCTATCTCGAAAAAAAAAAAAAAAAAAAAGGTGAAGAAAAAAAGAAGGAAGGAGAAAATGAGTTCTATGAGGTGAGAGACTCTGCAGTGTCTGTTGCTTGGGCTCCCACTGACACCCCACTTTTAAGACAGTGACTGGAAGCTGGGAGCTCAGCATATGTTTTGGGAGGTGATGATCGTTGAGGCACAGACTGAAGAGGAGAAGGCACACTGGGCCTCATCTCGCATTCATAAAAGCCCTCGCATTGTAACTTTTGACATTCTCTCTAGAGGAAGTCACACAATCAGTACAGTGTATTGCGTGTGTTCCAAATGTGAATTCTTGGCCCGTAAACAGTTAAAACACATTGCCATTTTGGTAACTGAGTTTTGCTATCCCTTCATTTCTTTCCCCCCCCCTTTTTTTTTTTTTGAGACGTAGTCTCGCTCTGTTGCCCAGGCTGGAGTGCGGTGGCGCCATCTCGGCTCACTGCAAGCTAATTACAATACTTTTTTCTTTATTTTTTTGGTAGAGATGGGGTCTTCCTATTTTGTCCAGGCTGGTCTGGAACTCCTGCCTTCAAAGGATCCACCTGTCTAATTCTCCCAAAGTGCTGGGATTACAGGCATGTGCCACTGTGCCCAGCCAAATGCACCCTTTTTTTAGTGTACAATTCAGTGGTTTTTAATATATTCACAAATTCACGGAACCGTCACACCTGTCCAATTTCAAAACGTTTTCGTCACTCCAAAAAATAATCCCATATGGGAGGCCGAGGCGGGCAGATCACTCGAGACCAGCCTGGCCAACATACTGAAACCCCGTCTCCACTAAAAATACAAAAATTAGTCGGGCGTGATGGCGCACGGGTGTAGTCCCAGCTACTGGGAGGCTGAGGCAGGAGAATCGCTTGAACCCGGGAGGCGGAGGTCGCAGTGAGCCCAGATCGCGCCATTGCACTCCAGCCTGGGCGACAGAGCGAGACTCCGTCTAAAAAAATCTAATTAATTAATAAAAATAAATATAAATAAATAACCCCATACCTACTGCTTCTGTGGCTTTGCCTGTTCTGGGTATTTTGTGGGAATGGACCCATGCATGGGGGTGGGCCGGGCACCTTTCAAACGTTCAGCTCTTACGACGGCCCGTGGCCTGCGGATTGGACGGCGGGAGCGGGGTGTGAGCGGGGCGCCCAATCGCCCCAGGAGCGTCTGGAGGGGGCAGGTGCAGGCGGCGGCGACTGAGGGGCTGCTGGAGGCCCCGGAGGCCCCGACTTGATGCAGGAAGCCGCCTAGCACGCCGGCTCCTCATCACTGGCGCCCACAGCACGGACATGGCGGGCTGGTGGCCGGCGTTGCCGCGCGCGGCCTGGCTCCACCCGTGGCCCACCAACGTGCTGCTCTACGGCTCGCTCCTCTCGGCCGGCGACGCGCTGCAGCAGCGGCTGCAGAGCGGCGAGGCCGACTGGCGCCAGACGCGGCGCTTGGCCACGTTGGTGGTGACCTTCCACGCCAACTTCAACTATGTGTGGCTGGGCCTGCCGGAGCGCGCGCTCCCGGGCCGCGCCGCGCGCCGTGCAGGCCAAGTTGCTGTGCGACCAGGTGGTCGGTGCGCCCATCGCGGTCTCGGCCTTCTATGTCGGTGAGGGGCCGGGAGGGGACCTGGGGGGTGGGACTTGGTATTGAGGGACTGGAGGCAGGGACTCGGGGATCAAGCGGCTGGAGGGAGGGCGCTGCAGGAGCCTGGGGACCCGGGCAGGAGCCGGGGCTCTGAGACCTGGGCTGCTTCAGAGGCCTGGAGGGCCAGGGCAAAGGCTGGAGGCTGGGGTGTTTGATTGCGAGAAGTTGCGGGAGGCACTGGCTGGGGAGCCGAGAAATTGGGGAGCCAGAGGTCCACCAGGTCAGGAATTTAGAGGACTAGGGTCGGGGCTCAGACTCTGGGGTTGGGTGTAGGCCAAGGGTGGAGTAGGCAGGGCTGCGGAGGTCTTTGCCCCCTGAAAAAGGCCCACGGGAAAATAAAGGAGATTCCAGTTCAAGGCCATAGCAGCTGCAATGACCGTGAACCAGTCGTGGGGCAGGGAAGGAACCGACCTGCTGTTCAGAAAATCCACGCCTGGGGCCCCGGGGCCGACACAGGAACAAAATGCAAGGGGACCCGTGACCCTGGGGGGCACAACAGATGGAATCTGAGGTTGGGCCTGGATCTTCAGCAAATTCATGCCCAGGGGCCTAGTTCTGCTTTGGTAGCAAGATTTTCCCCTGGGGTCCCACGGGGAAACATCAAGGGACCTTGGATCCTTGCCATGGAGGACTATATACCTGTGAGGGTTCCGGGAACCCTCTCCTTAGAAAATCCGACCCGGGCCTGGGGTGTGGGGGACAGGGGCTTGACTGTGGAAACCTTCTCTACTGCCTACAATAAGAACAATGGAAATGTTACCTGAAAAATACCGGGGTTCATTCCCCTAACGAGTCACAAATGACTCCACCAAGAGGCAGGTTTTGATCAATGGGGGTTTTACTTGGCACAAGTAAGGAAGACATTGGGCATATTCTCCCAAGTAGTGTGTCCGCCAGAGAAAGAGACAGGAGGGTTTTATGGGGTGATGGAGAAAGGAGAGGGTGCATGATTGCATGTAGAGTAGGGATCCCAGTGAGTCATGATGCTAGCACATAGGTTGCATAGGTTACATAGGTTATAGTCATGAAGCTATAGCTTCTCCCGAGGTGAAGACTTTAGCATGGTAATGAGGAGAGTTAACTTGGGTTCATCTATAAGTAACCTGGGGTCACTTAGGAGCTGATTTAAACAAACAGGGTGATCTCATTCCACCCAGGGTTGGGGAAGAACAGATTGAGATCAGGAGGCTGTAAAACAGGCTGATTGCTCAAGTTGTTTTAATTCTTGTAATCTTTGGAGATCCTCCGTCTGCTCACAGAAGGGGCCCTGTGGCCTCTATCATCACTGCAATTTCTATAGCCTTGAAAGGGATGGGGTGGGTAACGGGAGAAAATCTCCATGGGTCTTAAGCCTGACCTTGGGATTGGGGATCACAGATTTCCCCTCAAATGGGAGGGAACTTCTCCTAAGGGCTGTTGGTGCTTTCTAAACCAGGTTGAGGTCAGACAAGCCACCAACTTGAAGAAACCTACCCTGCCCCCTGCGCCTTATTTTTAAGAGTTGGATTCACTTCCTTTCCCCATAGACCCCACCAGAAACACAAACCACCTGGTTGCCTGTTGCCATTGCGGCCAGCTACATGGCTGATGGGGTCAGTGGGTCGGGAGAACAGACAGCCTGAGAGCTAGGGCCTCCTGTTTTCTCAGAAGGTCTGTGCCTGGTCCCGGCACGTGATTTCCAGACTAGATTTGCAAACAGCTTCCTAGCACCTGTTACAGAAGCCTTGTACACCGGCGAAGGGGTAGGGGACCAGAATGCTATTTAATCCTCAAACAACTAGTGAGATTGTTCTTTTTCTTTTCTTCTTTTTTGTTTTGTTTTTTTTTTGAGACAGAGTCTTGCTTTATTGCCCAGCCTGGAGTGTGCAGTGGCCTGATCTCAGCTCACTGAAACCTCCATCTCCAGGTTCAAGCGATTCTCCTGCCTCAGCCTACCAAGTAGCTGGCATTACAGATGCACACCACCATGCCCGGCTAATTTTTGCATTTTTAATGGAGACAAGGTTTCGCCATGTTTGCCAGGCTGGTCTCGAACTCCTGAACTCAAGTGATCTGCCCATATCAGCCTCCCAAAGTGCTGAGATTACAGACGTGGGCCCTCGCACCTGAGATTGTTCTTATTACTCTTATATTACAAATGAGGAAACAACTAGTGAAATTAGTGAAATTGTTCTCTTTTTCTTTTCTTTTTTTTTTTTTTTGGAGACAGAGTCTCGCTTTTCCTGGCTGGAGTGTGCATTGGCCCGATCTCAGCTCACTGCAACCTCTACTTCCTGGGTTCAAGCGATCCTTCTGCCTCAGCTTCTGGAGAAGCTGGGATTACAGGCATGCGCCACCATGCCCAGCTAATTTGGTATTTTTAGTAGCGATGGAGTTTCTCCGTGTTGGTCAGGCTGGTTTCGAACACCCAACCTCAGGTGATCCACCAGATCAGCCTCCCAAAGTGCTGGGATTACAGGCATGAGCCACCGTGCCCAGCCCACTAGCTTTTTTTAAAAGAAATTAAAATTTCAAAATGTCCAAATGTTCAACTTTTCACACAATGTTTGGAAGGTAGAGAAAAGTAACCAGTAGACCCACTATTGTAACTTGATTGTTTTTGTGAATTGTTACAGTTTTTGAAAAAATAATTGTTCTGCTATAACTTTTATACTCTATTCTCACTTCACATTTATCATTCCTTTAAAATTTTCTAGTTTTAGAGTGGAGACTATGTTTTATTTTATTTTATTTTTGAGACAGGGTCTTGCTGTGTTGTCCAGTCTGGAGTGCAGTGGCATGATCACAGCTCACTGCAGCCTCCACCTCCTAGGCTCAAGCAATCCTTCCACCTCAGCCTCCTGAGTAGCTATGACTACAGCCACGCCACCACACCCGGCTAATTTTTGTATTTTTTGTAGAGATGAGGTTTTGCCCTTTGCCCAGGCTGGTCTCTTAACTCCTGGACTCAAGCAATCTGCCTGCCTCGGCCTCCCAAAGTGCTGAGATTACAGGCTTGAGCCACAGCGCCTGTCTATGTTCTCTTTTCACTGTTGGGTCAGAGGGTCATATTGATGGATGATAGCGATGGTTACTTTGCATTTTGGAATGGGAAACTTAAACATGAACTGTTATACGGTACTCTACTGAGTCTTTTAAAATTCTTTTGGTGTTTTTGCAAATAGGTATGAGCATTCTCCAGGGAAAGGATGACATATTTTTGGGCCTGAAACAGAAATTCTGGAACACCTATATGGTAAGACAGGCGTTTGAAAATGTAATCAGTATCTTTGTGTGTGTGTGTGTGTGTGTGTGTATATATATATATACACACACACACACACACATACAATATACAATACTATATACATATACAATCAGTAACTTTTTGTGTATATATGTGTGTATATACATACATGTATATATAGATATGTATATATATGTACATAGATCCACAAAAATATATACTTTTTGTGTACATATTTATAAAGATTAAAAATGTTTTAATTGACACATATATGTATGTATTTTTAGAATACATGTGATTTGATACATTTGTATAATCGTATCAGGATTCTTTGTGTGTGTGTGTATATATATGGATATATATTTTTTTTAATTTAAAAAACTTTTTTTGAGACAGGCTCTCATTCTGTCACCCAGGCTGGAATGCAGTGGCATGATCATGGCTCACTGCAGCCTGGACCTCCTGAGCTCAAGCGATCCTCCCACCTCAGCCTCCTGAGTAGCTGAGACTACAGCATGTGCCACCACACCCAGCTAATTATTTTTAAATTTTTGGTAGAGACAGAGTCTCACTATGTAGCCCAGGCTGGCCTCGAACTCCTGTGCTCCAGTGATTCTCCCACCTCAACATTAAGTACACTTTTATTAAACTATTCCTAAATTAGAGCTCCAGTTTGGTTGGCAGAAGGGTCCAATATTTTGACAGAGAAATCTTAAAGTTACTTTGATAGATGTATGAGGAGAGCCTTTAAAGAGTGTCTGTAGGTTCAGCCTGCTTCCGGACGAGCGAGGAGACTCGTGGTCTGGTTCTGGGACTCCCCTAACAGCATGGCCCCTAAACGCCAGGCTCCACTCCCGCCTCAAAAGAAGAAACCAAGACCAGCTCCTGCTCTGGGACCGCAGGAGATACCGGCCTCTGCAGGCTTGCCGAAGAAGGGAGAAAAAGAACAGCAAGAAGCGATTGAACACATTGATGAAGTACAAAATGAAATGGACAGGCTTAATGAACAAGCCAGTGAGGAGATTTTGAAAGTAGAACAGAAATGTAACAAACTCCGCCAACCATTTTTTCCGAAGAGGTCAAAATTGATCACCAAAATCCCAAATTTTTGGGTAACAACATTTGTCAACCATCCACAAGTGTCTGCACTGCTTGGGGAGGAAGACAAAGAGACACTGCATTATTTGACCAGAGTTGAAGTGACAGAATTTGAAGATATTAAATCAGGTTACAGAATAGATTTTTATTTTGATGAAAATCCTTACTTTGAAAATAAAGTTCTCTCCAAAGAATTTCATCTGAATGAGAGTGGTGATCCATCTTCAAAGTCCACCAAAATCAAGTGGAAATCTGGGCAGGATTTGACAAAACGTTCAAGTCAAACGCAGAATAAAGCCAGCAGGAAGAGGCAGCATGAGGAACCAGAGAGCTTCTTTACCTGGTTTACTGACCATTCTGACGCAGGTGCTGATGAGTTAGGAGAGGTCTTCAAAGATGATATTTGGCCAAACCCATTACAGTACTGCTTGGTTCCCGATATGGATGATGAAGGAGAAGGAGAAGATGATGATGATGATGATGAAGAGGAGGAAGGATTAGAAGATATTGGTGAAGAAGGGGATGAGGATGAAGGTGAAGATGAAGGTGATGATGAAGGGGAGGAAGGAGAGGAGGATGAAGGAGAAGATGAC
The DNA here is from genome assembly GCF_006542625.1 of Nomascus leucogenys. Classification (NCBI taxonomy): domain Eukaryota; kingdom Metazoa; phylum Chordata; class Mammalia; order Primates; family Hylobatidae; genus Nomascus; species Nomascus leucogenys. Next base: position 74,116 of record NW_022096321.1, read on the forward strand.
TAAATAGAACACTGATGGATTCCAACCTTCCTTTTTTAAAATTTTCTCCAGTCCCTGGGAGCAAGTTGCAGTCTTTTTTTTTCTTTTTCCTCTTGTGCTCAGTCGCCCTGTTCTTGAGGTCTCTCTTTCCTACTCCATGGTTCTCAACTTATTTGGGGGGAAATACCTTGAGCAGAATACAATGGGAAAAGAGTCTCTACCCCTTTCTATTCGAAGTTCATTTTTATCCCTTCCTGTCTGAACAAAAACTGTATGGAATCAACACCACCGAGCTCTGTGGGAAAAAAGAAAAACCTGCTCCCTTCGCTCTGCTGGAAGCTGGAGGGTGCTAGGCCCCTGTGTAGTAGTGCATAGAATTCTAGCTGTTTTCCTCCTTTCTCTGTATATTGGGCTCAGAGAGTACACCGTGTCTCTATGTGAATATGCACAGTTAGCATTTACCAACATGTATCTGTCTACTTTCTCTTGTTTAAAAAAAGAAAAAAAAAACTTAAAAAAGTGGGGTTATAGAAGGTCAGCAAAGGGTGGGTTTGAGATGTTTGGGTGGGTTAAGTGGGCATTTTGACAACATGGCTTCTCCTTTGGCATGTTTAATTGTGATATTTGACAGACATCCTGGCAGTTTAAGATGACACTTTTAAAATAAATTCTCTCCTAATGATGACTTGAGCCCTGCCACTCAATGGGAGAATCAGCAGAACCTGTAGGATCTTCTTTGGAATTGACATTCTCTATTGTAATTTTGTTCCTGTTTATTTTTAAATTTTCTTTTTGTTTCACTGGAAAGGAAAGATGATGCTCAGTTTAAAACGTTAAAAGTGTACAAGTTGCTTTGTTACAATAAAACTAAATGTGTACACACACACACACACACACACACACACAGAGAGAAAGAGTGTCTATACCTCTCATGAATTGGAAAGAAATACTTTCTCTGGGCCGGGCACGGTGGCTCATGCCTGTAATCCCAACACCTGGGAGGCTGAGGCAGGCGGATCACTTGATGTCAGGAGTTTGAAACCAGCCTGGCCAATATGGTGAAACCCTGTCTCTACTAAAAATACAAAAATTAGCTGGGCACGGTGGTGCATGTCTGTAATCCCAGGTACTCAGTAGGCTGAGGCCGGAGAATCACTTGAACCCGGAGACAGGTTGCAGTGAACCGAGATTGCACCACTGCACTCCAGCCTGGGCAACAGAGCAAGACTCCATCTCAAAAAGAAAAAAAAAAAAAGAAAAGAATATCTCTGAATTTTAGTCCATGTTCTCAATGATTTCTGACTTTATTATATTAACTCTTATTAATGATCACAATTTATTTTGTAAATTTTGCAGCCAAAGGGACAACAATTTATTTTGTAAATTTGGGATTGGATTTGCAAAATAGGGCTTGTAGACTGTGAGTGGCTTCATGGAATCATTCCCACATTCAGAGCCAACGTTTTCAGTTGAGCATCCTGCGGAGTCCTGGTGAAAAGAACTTTAACATCACAAAGGTATTGATAGCGAAGGAGAAGGTTTCCTAGGGTTATTCCAAGGTTTGAAGCAAATCAGCGGTTTTACTGTTTGCTCAGCACAAATATATACAATCCAGTCCAATACATATTTATTCATTGATTCAGTTAATATTTATTGAACAGTGTGCTTTAGGCCTGGCAAAATCAGGGATGGTTTTCATCTCTGCCCTAGAGCATGTTTGATTGCATTCATCACAAGGAGGTAAATCTTTGGGATTACAGAATGTTCACAGACCGGCCTAGGGCGTCACATGTTCTTCATTCCCTATCAAAAGCAGTGTTGAGCCACACCCAGCTATTACCTCCACAGCTTCTAGCATCATCTGTTGGATGGTACCAAACCCCTGAGGCAGCATTACTTGATGGCTAGAGGCAGAGGATGGAGAGGTTTGAAGTCAGAGGCTTCCCCTGAGCCTCTATACTCAGGAACAGTAACTACAAGAAATGTGTTCAGAACTCTTGTGATTTCTCTTAGGGCAGAAATTGAGGACCCCGTGGTGACAACCAAATGTGATTTTCTTCTGTTTTTTTTTTTGTTTTTTGGTTTTGTTTGCTTGTTTGCGTTTTTAATTTTTTTTTTTTTTTGTGACGGAGTCTCACTCTGTCGCCCAGGCTGGAGTGCAGTGGCACCATCTCGGCTGTCTGCAACCTCTGCCTCCCAGGTTCAAGCAATTCTGCCTCAGCCTCCTAAGTAGCTGGAATTACAGTCTTGCACCACCACATCCAGCTAATTTTTTGTATTTTTCGGTAGAGATGCAGTTTCACGATGTTGGCCAGGTTGGTTTTGAACTCCTGACCTCAGGTGATCCGCTTGCCTCAGCCCCCCAAAGTTCTGGGATTACAGGTGTGAACCACCATGCCCAGCCACTTCTTCTGTTTTACTTTGGGAAAAGGAACAAGTTTTTCCATTATGTTGTAAAGTCTATGGAGATACGTACATCTAACTTTTTTTTTTTTTTTAAAGAGCAAGGGCCAGGGGCGGTGGCTCACACCTGTAATCCCAACACTGGGAGATGAAGGCGGGCGGATCACAAGGTCAGGAGATGGAGACCATCCTGGCTAACATGGTGAAACCCTGTCTCCACTAGAAATAAAAAACATTAGCAGGGCATGGTGGTACGAGCCTGTAGTCCCAACTACTTGGGAGGCTGAGGAAGGAGAATCACTTGAACCCGGGAGGCGGAGGTTGCACTAAGCCGAGATCACGCCACTGCACTCCAGCCTGGGCGACAGAGCAAGACTCTGTCACACACACAAAAAAAGAGCAAGAAGTAGCCGGCTCACACTTGTAATCCCAGCATTTTGGGAGGCTGAGGCAGGAGGATCGCTAGAGCTCAGCAGTTTGAGACCAGCCTGCGCAACACAGTGAGACCCCATCTCTACGAAAATAAAATAAATTAGCTGGGCATAGTGGGAAGCGTCTGTGGTCCCAGCTGCTCAGGAAGCTGAGATGGAAGGATTGCAAGCCTGGGGGGTCGAGGCTGCAGTGAGCTGTGATTGCACCCCTGCACACCAGCCTGAGTGAGAGAGTGAGACCCTGGTTCAAAAAAAAAAAAAAAAAAAAAAAGAGCAGGAAGTAGAATTGGGAAAGAAAGAAGCTTCAGGCAGGGATTTGTAAATGAACAAAACCAGAAGAATATTTGCATACTGTTTTCAAAAGACAGTGGTTACAGTGATTGAGTCTCACCTACCCTCAGGGAAAGAAAGAGGGTATACTAGCAGTCTAAAGCCCAGGCCATTTGGAGATTTTTTGGGAAGATTTCCTGTAATAAGAAATTGTCGACTGGGCACGGTGACTCACACCTGTAATCCCAGCACTTTGGCAGGCCAAGGCACGTGGATCACTAGGTCAAGAGATTGAGACCATCTTGGCAAACCTGGTGAAACCCCGTCTCTACTAAAAATACAAATATTAGCCGGGCATGGTGGCGGGTGCCTGTAATCCCAGCTACTCAGGAGGCTGAGGCAGGAGAATTGCTGGAACCCGGGAAGCGGAGGTTGCAGTGAGCCGAGATCGTGCCACTGCACTCCAGCCTGGCGACAGAGGGAGACTCCGTCTCAAAAAAAAAAAAAAAATAAGACACTGCCTTCCAAGCTTCCAAGTGCTGTCCTAGGTGTTAGTGGAAGATACCCAAAAAACCATATAAAACAGAGATTCTGTCCTAAAGGGACTTAGAGTCTAGCGGGATAGATAAATAGACAAGTCATTAACGAGAGTTGGATGAGAAATGCTCTCAGAGCCCATGGGTACTTAGCACAGTGAGGAGGTGTGGGAGTGGGGATCAAGGAAGTCTTGCTGGGGCCAGGCACAGTGGCTCATGCCTGTAATGCCAGCACTTTGGGAGGCCAAGGTGGGTGGACTGCTTGAGCTCAGGAATTTGAGACCAGCCTGGGCAATATGATGATGAAACCTCATCTCCACAAATACAAAAATGAGCTGGGCGTGGTGACTCGCACCTGTAGTCCCAGCTACTCAGGAGGCTGAGGTGGGAGGATCTCCTGAGCCCAGGAGGTCGAGACTGCAGTTAGCTATGATTGTGCCACTACACTCCAGCCTGGGTAACACAGCTAGACCCTGTCTCAAAATAAAAAAATAAAAATAAAAAAAAGATCTGGAGTTAGGCACA
>NW_022096322.1:0-8758 GCF_006542625.1 Nomascus leucogenys
GATTTACCAGGTTGGAAACACTCTTTTTGTAGAATCTACAAAGCAACATTTCTGAACCTGTTGAGGCCAACATTGGAAAACCGAATATCCCACGATAAAAACTAAAAATAAGCAATCTGTGAAAATGCTTTGTGATGTGTGGATTCATCTCACAAAATGGAACCCTTGTTTTCATCACCAGATTAGAAACACTCTTTTGGTAGAATCTACAAAGGGACATTTCTGAGCCCATTGAAGCCCATAAGAAAAATTGAATACACCGTGAAAAAAATAGAAACAAGATATCTGTAAAAATGCTTTGTGATGTGTGGATTCATCTCACAAAATGGAAGCTGTGTTTTGATTCCTGAGTCAGAAACTCTCTTTTTGTAGAATCTATGAAGGGACAAATGTTAGCCTTTTGTGATCCTTAACGATAAATTAAATAATCTGTTATATGAACTAGAAACAAGCTATTAGTAAAAATGCTTTGTGATGTGTGGATTCATCTCACAGAATGAAACCTGCATTTTGATTCACAACATTGTAAACACTATTTTTGTAGAATCTACAAAGCGACATTTCTGAGACCATTGAGGAGTTTGGTGAAAAACCGAATATCCCGCAGTAAAAACTAGATACAAGCTATCTGTGAAAATGCTCTGTGATGTGTGGATTCATCTCACAGAATGGAGCCTGTGGTTTGATTCACCAGGTTTCAAACACTCTTTTTGTGGAATCTATGAGGACACATATGTGAGTCTATTGAGGTCCATAAGAAGACACCAAATACCTTATTACATAATATAGAAACAAGTTATTAGTGGAAATGCTTTGTGACATGTGAATTCATTTCACAGAATGGAAAATGTGTTTTGATTCACCAACTTGTAAACACTCTTTTGTAGAATCCATGAAGAGACATTTCTGAGCCCATTGAATCCTATAGTGAAAATCTGAATATACTGAGATTAAAACCAGAAACAACCTATCTCTGAAAATGCTTGTGATGTGTGGTCATCACCACCAAAATGGAAACTGTTTTTTCGATTCACCAGGTTGGAAACAGCTCTTTTCGGTAGAAATCTGACGAAAAGCCTTTTCTGAGCCAATTGAGGCCCATAAAAAAAAAAAATCGATTACCCTGCGATACGAAACTAGAAATAAGCTATCTTTCAAAATGGTTCTTATGTGTGAATTCATCTTCTACGAAATGGAACTTGTATTTTGCTTCATCCAGTGTTGGAAAACTGAGTTTGTAGAATCTATGAAAGGATATTTGTGGTCCACTGTAACCTATAGTTAAGAACGAATATCCCAGGATAAAACTAGAAACAAGCTATCTGTGAAAAGGCTTTGTCCATGTTTGGCTTTCATCTCACAAAATGGAAAGTTTGTTTTGTTTCAAGAATTAGGAACAATCTTTTTATAGAATCCATAAAGAGACATTTCTAAGCCCACTGATGCCATTAGTGAAAAACAGAATATCTTGATATAAAAAATACAAACAATCTATCTGTGAAACTGCTTTGTGATGTGTGGATTCATCTCATAGAATGGAACCTGCATTTGATTCATCAGGTTGGAACACTTTTTTTGTAGAATCTATGAAGGGACATTTCAATGCCCATTGAAGCCCATAGTGAAAAGCAGAATATCCTGCAATAAAACTAGAAAAAAATTGTCTGTGAAATTCTTGGTGATGTGTGGATTCATCTCACAGAATGGAACCTGCGATTTTTTCACCAGCTTGGAAACGCTCTTTTTCATAAAATCTACAAATTGACATTTCTGAGGCCATTGAAGCCCATAGTGAAAAACCGAATATCCCCGCTATAATAAACTAGAAACAAACCATCTGTGAAAATGCTTTGTGATGTGTGCATTCATCTCACAAAGTGAAACCTGTGTTTTGATTCACCATATTGGAAACACCCTGTTTCCAGAATCAACGAAGGGATATTTCTGAGCCAATTTTAGCCTATAGTTTAAAACCAAATATCCCGCGATAAAAAGTAGAAACACGCTGTCTGTGAAAAGGTTTTCTCATGTCTGGCTTGATCTCACAGAAGGGAACCTCTGTTTTGTTGTCAAGAGTTTTGAAAATATTCTTTTTGGTAGAAATCCGTGAAGGGATATTTCTGAGCTCATTGAAGCCGATAGTGGAAAGCAGAATATCCCGATATAAAATCTACAAACCAGCTATTTGTGAAAATGCTTTGTGATGTGTGGATTCTTCTCACAGAATGGAACCTGAATTTTGATTCACCAGGTTGGAAACACTCCTTTTGTAGAATCTACTAATGGACATTCCTGATCCCATTGAAGTCTATCATGAAAAATGAAATATCCCATAATACAAACTAAAAACAAGCTGTCTGTGCAAATGCTTTGTGTTGTGTGAATTAATCTCACCGAATGCAACCTGTGTTTTGATTCACCACCTTGGAAACAATCTTTTTGTAGAATCTATGAAGGGACTTTTCAGAGCCCATTGAGGCCCATAAGAAAAAGTGAATACCCTGTGATGAAAACCAGAAACAAGCTATTTGTCAAAATGCTTTGTGATGTGTGGATTCATCTCACAGTATGGAATCTATGTTTTAATTCACCAGGTTATAAACACTCTTTTTGTAGAACCTATGAGGGGACATATGTGAATGATTTGAGATCCAAAATGAAAACTCGAATATCCCGATACATAATCTAGAAACAAGCTATTAGTGCAAATGCTTTGTGATGTGTGGATTAATCTCACAGAATGGAACCTGTGTTTTGATTCACCAGGTTGGAAACACTTGTTTTGTAGAATTTACAACATGACATTTCTGAGCCCATTTATGCTTACAGTGAAACAGTGAATATCCTGCAATAAAAACTGATACAAACTATCTGTGAAAATGTTTGGTGATGTGTGGATTTATCTCACAATATGGAACCTGTGTTTTGATTCACCAGGATGGAATCAAGCTTTTGGTAGAATCTATGAAGTTACATTTTTGAGGCCATTGAAGCCCATAAGGAAAATCGAACATCACTTGATTAAAACTAGAAGGAAGCTATCTGTGAAAATGCTTTGAGTAGGCCAGTCATGGTGGTTCATGCCTGTAATCCCAACACTTTGGGAGGCTGAGGCCGGCAGATCACGAGGTCAGGAGATTGAGACCATCCTAGCTAACACGGTGAAACCCCATTCCTACTAAAATACAACAAAAATTAGTCAGGCATGGTGGTGGGCACCTGTCGTCCCAGATACTTGGGAGGCTGAGGCAGGAGAATGGTGTGAACCCGGGAGGCAGAGCTTGCAGTGAGCAGAGATCATGCTACTGGACTCCAGCCTAGGTGACAGAGCAAGACTCCATCTCAAAAAAAAAAAAATGCTTTGTGATGTGTGAATTCATCTCACTAAAGGGGACCTGTGCGTTATTCACCAGCTTGGAAACACTCTTTGTAGAATCTAAGAATTGACATTTCCTGAACCCATTGCAGCCCACAGTGAGAAGCCAAATATCCATCAATATAAATTAGAAACAAGCTATCTGTGAAAATGCTTTGTGATGTGTGGATTCATTTCAAAAAATGGAAATTGTGTCTTGATTCACCAGGTTAGAAACATTCTCTTTGAAAAATCTACGAAGAGACATTTCTGAGCTGGTTGTATCCTACAGTGAAAAACTGAATATCCCTCAGCAAAAACTAGAAGCAAGATATCTGTGAAAATGCTTTCTGACACGTGAATTAATCTCACAGAATGGAACCTGTGATTTGATTTATTAGGTGAGAAACACCCTTTTTATAGAATCTATGAAAAGTCATATGTGAGCCTATTGAGGCCCATAAGGAAAAATAAAATATCTCATGATGTAATCTAGAAACAAGCTATTGGTGAAGATGCTTTTGTGATGTGTGGATTCCTGTCATGGAATGGAACTACTGTTTTGTTTCAAGAGTTTGAAAAACTGTTTTGCAGAATTTACGAAGGGACATTTCTGAACCCATTGAAGCCGACAGTGAAAAATTGAATATCCCGATATAAAATCAACAAACTATCTGTGAAATGCTTTGTGATGTGTGGATTTATCTCACAGACTGGAACCTGGGTTTAGATTCACCAGGCTGGAAACACTCAGTAGAATCTACAAAGGGACATTTTAGAGCCCTTTGAAGTTGAGAGTGAAAAACAGAATATCCCGCAAAAAACTAGAACAAGCCATCTGTGCAAATGCTTTGTGAGTGTAAATTCATCTCACTGAATGCCACCTGTGTTTTGATTCACCAGCTTGGAAACTCTCTTTTCGTAAAGTATACGAAGGGATGTTTTTTGAGGCCATAAGGGAAAATCCAATAAACCGTGATATAGTCTAGAAACAAGGTATTAGTGAAAATGCTTTGTGATGTCTGGATTCATCTCAGAGAATGGAACCTGCGATATGATTCACCAGGAGAGAAACACTCTCTGTAGAATCTACAAAGGGACATGTCTGAACTCATTGAAGCCTATGGTGAAAAATTGAATGTCCTGTGATAAAAAAAAAAAAAAAAAGCTACCTGTGAAAATGCTTTTTGATGTGTGGATTCATCTCAGAGAATGGAACCTTTGTTTTGATTCACCAGATTGGAAACACTCTTTTTGTAGAATCTACAAAGAAACATTTCTGAGCTTACTAAGGCCCTTAGGTAAAAATGGAATATCCCATGATAAAAACTAGAAACAAGTTATCTGTGAAAATGCTTTGAAATGTGTGGATTCATCTCACAGAATGGAACCTAGGTTTTGATTCACCAGATTGTAAATGCTTTCTTTGTACTATCTATAAATGACACTTTTGAGCCCATTGAGACCCATAAGGAAATTCTAATATCTCATGATAAAATCTAGATACAAGCTCTCTATGAAAAAGCTTTGTGATGTGTGGATTCATCTCACAGAATGAAAACTATGTTTGGATTCACCAGGTTGGAAACATACTCTTTGTAGCATCTATGAAAGGACATTTCTGAGTCAATTGAAGCCTCTAGTGAAAAACTGCATATCCCTCAATAAACACTAGAAACATGCTATGTGTGAAAATGCTTTGTGATATGTGGATTCATCTCACAGAATGGAACCTGTGTTTTATAATTCACCAGCTTGGAGACATTTTTTTTTGTAGAATATACAAGAGAGATTTCTGAGCCCATTGAAGCCTACACTGAAAAAACCAAATATCCTGCAATAAAAACTAGAAACAAGCTATCTGTGAAAATGCTTTAAAATGTGTGGATTCATCTCACCGAATGGAAGCTGTGATTTGATTCACCAGGTTGGAAACACTCTTTGGTAGTATCTCTGAAAGAACATTTCTGATCCCATTGAGGCCCATAAGGAAATTTTAATATCTTGTGATAAAAGCTAGATACAAGCTACCTTAGAAGAGACATGTGAGCCTGTTGAAGCCCATAATGAAAAATCTAATATCTCATGATATAATCTAGGAACAAGCTTTTATGAAAATGCTTTGTAATATGTGGATTCGAATGACAGAATGGAACCTGTTTTTTCATTCACCAGGTTGAAACACTCTCTTGTAGAATCTATGAAGCTACTTTTCTGAGCCCAATGATGCCTACAGTGAAAAACCGAATATGCTGCGGTAAAAAGAAACAAATAATCTGTGAAAAGGCTTTGTGATTTGTGGATCCATATCACAGAATGGAAGCTGTGTTTGAATTACCAGGTTGGAAAACCTCTTTTGTAGAGTCTACCATGGGACATTCCTGAGCAAATTGAAGCATACACTGAATACCGAATATCCCACAATAACAACTAGAAACAAGTGATCTGTGAAGACTTGTGATGTGTGGATTTGTTCTTCACAGAATGGAACCTGTGTTTTGATTCACTAGTGAGGAAACACTGTTTGTAGAATCTCCGAACGGACATTTCTGAGACCATTGAAACCTATAGTGAAAAACTGCATATCCCACGATAAAAACTAGAAAAAAGCTATCTGTGAAAAATGCTCTGTGATGTGTGGATTCATCTTACAGAATGGAGCTTGTGTTTTGTTCAGAGTTTCAATACACTCTTGGTAGAATTTACTAAGAGATGTTTCTGAGTCTGTTGAAGCCGATAGTGAAAAACCGAATATCCCATTATGAAAACTACAAACAAGTTATCTGTGAAAATGCTTTGTAATATGTGGATTCATCACACAGAATGGAAACTGTGTTTTTCATTCACCAGCTTGAAAACACTCTTTTTCTAGAGTCTAGGAATTGACATTTTTGAGCCCATTGCAGCCCACAGTTTAAAGCTGAATATACCACAATATAAACTAGAAACAAGCTATCTGTGAAATGTTTTGTGACACATGGATTCATCTTCCAAAATGGAACTTGCATTTTGCTTCACCTGGATAGAAACATTCTGTTTTCAGAATCTACGTAGGGACATTTAGGAGCCAGTTGTACCCTATAGTGAAAAACCGATTATCCCATGACAAAAACTAGAAACAAGCTATCTTTGTAAAGGCTTTGTCTTGTCTGGATTCATCTCACAGAATGGAACCTCTGTTTTGTTTGTTTGTTTGTTTTTCAAGAATTTGGCAACACTCATTTTGTGGAATCCATAAGGGACATTTCTGAGCCCACTGAAGCCAATAGTGAAAAATTGAATATCCCGATATATAAACTACAAATAAGCTCTCTGTGAAAATGCTTTGGGATGTGGGATCATCTCACAGAATGGAACCTGCATTTTGATTTCACCAGGTTGGAAACACTCTTTTTGTAGAATTTATGAAGGGACATTTCAGAGCCCCTTTGATGCCAATGGTATAAAATGGAATATCCATTAAAATGGAATATCTGTTGATAAAAATGAGAACAACCTATCTGTGAAAATGCATTGAGATGTGTCGATTATCTCTCAGAATGCAACCTGTGTTTTGATTCATGAGCATGGAATCACTCTTTTTGTAGAATCTTTATGAAGGGACATTTCTGAGCTTATTGAGGCCCTTACAGAAAAATGGAATATCCCGCGATAAAAACTAATAACAAGCTATCTGTCAAAATTCTTTGAAATGTGTGGATTCATCTCACAGAATGGAACCTGCATTTTGATTCACCAGGTGGGAAATACCCTTTTTTTTAGAATCTACAAAGGGACATATGTTAGCCTATTGAGGCCCATAAGGAAAAATAGAATATCTCTCAATATAATTTAGAAACAAGCTGTTGGTGAAAATGCTATGTGGTGTGTGGTTTCATATCACAGAATGAAACCTGTGTTTGGATTCACTAGGTTGAAACACTCTTTTTGTAGAATGTACGAAGTGACATTTCTGAGCCCATTGAGGCTGACAGTAAAAAGCAAATATCCTGCTATAAAAACTAGAAACAAGCAACCTGTGAAAATGCTTTGTGATGGGTGGATTCATTACACAGAATGGAAACTGTGTTTTGATTCACTAGGTTAAAACATCTTTTTGCAGAATCTAAGAAGTGACATTTCTGAGCCTATTGAGGCCTAGAGTAACAAGCTATAAAAACTAGAAACAAGCAATCTGTGAAAATGCTTTGTGGTGGGTGGATTTATCTTACAGAATGAAACCTGTGTTTTGATTCACCAGGTGGGAAGCATCCTTTTTTAAAGAATCTAGGAAGAAACATATGTGAGCCTATTGAGGCCCATAAGGAAAAATCGAATATTTCACGATGTAAGATGAAAAAAAACTATTGGTGAAAAGACTGTCCTCTCTGGATTCATATTACAGAATGGAGCCTGTGTTTTGTTTCAAGAGTTTGGAGACACTCTTTTTGTAGATTCTACTAAGGGACATTTCTGAGCCTGCTGAAGAAAACAGTGAAAAATCAAATATTCCGATACAAAACTACAAACAAGCTGTCTGTGAAATGCTTTGTTATGTGGGGATTCATCTCACAGACTAAAACTCATGTCTTGATTCACCAGGTTAAAAATGCACTTTTGGTGGAATTTATTAAGGGACATTTCAGAGTCCTTTGAAGCCAATGGTGTAAAATGGAATTTCCGGCGATACAAAAGAGAAACAAGCTATTTTTGAAAATGCTTTCAGTTGCGTGGATTCATCTTTCAGAATGCAAGCTGTGTTTTGATTCACCAGCTTGGAAACACTCTTTTGGTAGAATTTATGAAGAGACGTTTCTGAGCCATTTGAGGCCCTTAAGGAATAATCGAATATCTTGTGATAAATCTAGAAAGAAGCTATCTGTGAAAATGCTTTGTGATGCATGGATTCATCTCACATAATGGAACCTGCATTTTCATTCACCGGTTTGGAAACCCTCTTTTGGTAGAATCTATGAGGGGACATTTCTGAGGCCATTGAGGCCATTAAGAAAAATTGAATACCCTGTGATGAAAACTAGAAACAAGCTATCCGTCAAAATGCTTTGTGATATGTGGATTCACCCCACACAATGATACCTGTATTTTGATTTCAGGTTAGAAACACTCTTTTTGTAGAATGTACAAAGGGACATTTGTGAGCATTCTGAGGCCTATAAGGAAAACTCAAATATCATATTATATAATCTAGAAACAAGCTATTAGAGAAAATGCTTTGTGGTTGTGAATTCATCTCATATAATGGAACCTGTGTTTTGATTCAGCAGGTGGGAAACACTCTTTTTGTAGAATCTAAGAAGGGACATGACATTTCTGAGCCCAGTGAAGCTTATAGTGAAAAACCGAATATCCCATGATAAAAACTAAAACAAGCTATCTGTGAAATCCTTTGTGATGTGTGCATTC